>NC_134483.1:481421274-481621274 GCF_040206685.1 Ascaphus truei
CCGAAGCACACCGCGTTAACAGCGCATATCCTTGAGCGCGGTATCAACTGGGTGAAGATGCCAGCGGAGTAAGTGCAGTAGACCGTGTCTCATTTTTTTCCCCACTGATTTTACTGTGTACTGTATCTCTTAAACTAATTGTCCTTTTTTTCCAATGACATATCGCCAGACTTCAATCCGATCTAAATGGTCTGGCATCAGCTGAAGGACCATATCCGGAAAGTGGCGAAACCCTCCAAAAAGGACGAGTTGTTGAAAGGCATAATGAGTTTTTGGAATGATGTACTCACCGTGGAACGCTGCAATAAATATATAGACCATATTGCGACTGTGTTGCCCATTGTGATCGCGCCTAATGGGCAAGCATCAGGAAAGTAGTACTGTGCAGTAGTATTGTAAGTACAGTATGATACAGGTAAGTATGGCACAGATTTTTTCTTTCCCAATAGTCAGAGTATACAGTACAGTAGTTACAGTTTTTCTTTACAGAGAGAGCAGCACCAGCTTCAGGTTACATACAGTAGTATTTAACAGTAGTCAGAGTATACAGTAGTTCCAGTATACAGTAGACTAGTTTGACAGTAGTACAGTAACTGCCTACTAACTGATCATTTTTTTTCTTTTCAGAGAAAGCAGCACCAGCCATCTAAAGTAGTACTACATAACACACAATGCCATAATACAGTACGCACATACAGTAACTGCACTAATTTTTTGTTTTCGTGTCGTATCAGGAAAAAAGGGTGGCCTGGGGGGAGGTGGGGTGTTGTGTCCACTCTAATCTGTTTGTACAGTCAAATGTACAGTATATAAACAGCAGTATTGATGTACACAAAACCTCTCCTCTCTCAATGAACTACTGTACTCTACACGGAATGAGGAACAAGATAACGACGGAAAAAATAATATTACAATGTACAGTATACTGTATATATATATATATATATATATATATATATATATATATATATATACAGTATACATATACTGTATTATACATTACAGTGTATATATATTATTACATACTATTCATATAAATGTGCATAATTCATGTTTCTCCATGTTTTACAAATGTTTTCTAAATGTTTATCCAATTTCAATCTGCCAGAAGAACTTAATAAAAACTGCATTATGTATTATTCATGATTATTTTTATATTTGTATTTTTTTGTTCCTGATGAAATAAAATAAATATTTATTCACATTCCTGGTAATCATAATCATTGACAACAACCACACCCCCCCCACCCTTACAGTATAAGAATGAATGACAAAACAACATGAATCAGTTAATGGTTTTTTTTACTCTCAATTCTCACAATGCTGTGCAAATCAGATTTACATTTCAAATTTGAGAAGGGATTTTCCAAAGCGTTACCATAAACAAAGCCTCAAAGGGTTGGGGGGGGGGGGGTTGGGAGAGTCATGTGCAGTTATCAGCTAGCTCCCATCTCAAAGAGGCTTAGAGTACACGCAGGCGCAGTGAGGCAATTGACGCTCGGCTAGGGACGGATTAAAAACACAATGACTATCTTCAGAAAATGAATGACTCTGTGGAGGTGTCTGTCGAATGACTCTGTGGAGAGGGGGGGGTTGGGTGACTCATGCGCAGTAAGCAGCTATCTCCCATCTCAAAGAGGCTTAGAGTACACACAGGCGCAGTGAGGCGATTGACGCTCGGCTAGGGACGGATTAAAAACACAATGACTAACTTCAGAAAATGAATGACTCTGTGGAGGTGTCTGTCGAATGACTCTGTGGAGAGGGGGGGGTTGGGTGACTCATGCGCAGTAAGCAGCTATCTCCCATCTCAAAGAGGCTTAGAGTACACACAGGCGCAGTGAGGCGATTGACGCTCGGCTAGGGACGGATTAAAAACACAATGACTAACTTCAGAAAATGAATGACTCTGTGGAGGTGTCTGTCGAATGACTCTGTGGAGAGGGGGGGTATTGGGTGACTCATGCGCAGTAAGCAGCTATCTCCCATCTCAAAGAGGCTTAGAGTACACACAGGCGCAGTGAGGCGATTGACGCTCGGCTAGGGACGGATTAAAAACACAATGACTAACTTCAGAAAATGAATGACTCTGTGGAGGTGTCTGTCGAATGACTCTGTGGAGAGGGGGGGTATTGGGTGACTCATGCGCAGTAAGCAGCTAAGCAGCTAAATAGCTCCCATCTGAACAAGGATTACACGCAGGCGCAGTGAGGCTTTGAAGCTCGGCTATGGACGGATTCAAAACACAATGGCAAGATTCCAAAAATTAAAGACAGCCGCATGAAGTTCAAAGCTAAAGACATACTTTAATTTCAAAAGGCAGTTCATCATAATAATACACCCCCAAATACAGTACGTAAAAAGCACACAAATCAACCATGTGCAGTCAAACGCACAGGGTCGCAGACAAAAGCTACTGTACAGCACAGATTGAATATCATAATACAGTAAGATGGTTTTTGCAGGCTTGTGGAGAAAATAAAATTACAAAAAAAAAATTTTTTTCACTTACTCAAGCAAGCAGTGGTGGGCGAAGTTACAGGCGCATGCGCAGTAAATTCCTGCTGTCAAGCAGGAATGTGATTGAAACCAGACACACGTTCAAAGGAATGGTGTGGGAGAGATGTACTGCATTGCACAGAAGATAAGAAGTTGAAATACCCTGCAGTGCAGTTAATTATCCTGAGAGAGGGGAGAGCGCTGTATATGCCGAAATGTGACATTGTTACAGTACAGTACACGCCTATGCGTTTCAACAATTTTCAAATGAGACATACTGTACTGTACTGCAGAACAGCACTGCAAATGCATGTATACTTTAAATATGCAAATTTACAATTACTGCGCGCGCACACACAGACTGTGTACTGACGTAGGTTGAACCGCGAAGGTATTAGACTTCCAAGACAACAGCTCGCAAACACCCCCCTGAGTTTTTACACGGCATTGCAGTATTGCAGACAGCGAGAATAAAATGCTAATATCACGAGTGCGAAAATAACGCAGTTCACTCCGGGCGAAAACGACACAAAACCGCACATAACCGGGATAATCTGAAAATCGTGGATCTAGCTGATTTAGGGGCTCATGCAGTAAGCGGCGGAAAGGCAATTCTCGCCACTTTCCCTTCTAAAAAGCCTATCCGTATTCAGAAAGGGGCCAGAAGGTGGCGAGATTAAAAAAAACCGCCAGTTTGCTGGCGGTTTTTTTTTTTTTGCCGGTGGCGGGGCGAGAAGGCACTTTCCGCCTAAAAATCCAACTTTTTCCAACACGCTGTATTCTAGTAGAGGCGAGTAGTTAAGCGGAGCTATTCGCCTCTATAGAATACCGTTTTGCTGGCGGATCAGCCACGCAAGAAAAAGTTGGCAAGTTGCTGGGGAGAGGCTGCGGATGAGCGGCGGATCGGCACTTAGAAACATTTCTGCCCTTTTTCCTGGCAGGGATTGATGCCGGGAGTCTCCGGAGCTGATACCATTAATACCAGCACCGGACCCACCCGGCATGCATCCGAGGCAGGAAAATGCATTTAAAGCCCACTTCATTACCTTAGCGGTTAACCGCTAAGGTAATGAAGGGGTTAAACAGCCGTGCCAGCTTTATTGTGGGTAGCGGGGTGGGTGAAGGGGGTATTTGGCCCTTGGTGTTTGTTTAGGGCTTGCGGGGGGGTTGCGGGTGCACTTAATCCCTTCACGACCGTAGTGGTTAATACTGCTACGGTCATGAAGTGGTTAAGGCCCCCCGCTACCCCCCCGCAAGCCCTAAACAAACACCGTTGGGGCTAAAACCCCCTTTACCCACCCCCACTACCCACAATAATAAAAAATACACACACCAGCCCCACACTAACTAAATATATATATATATGACCCCAACAACACCTATACCCCCCTAACATACAGTATAGTAATGGGCACAATGACTATTATCCACAAATGGATAATAGTGCAGTTGTCCATTTAAAATACATACACAACAATAAAGACATTAAATACATATAGCACTCACCCATGTGCGGCTGCCACGATGAAGGAAATCCTCATCTTCATCCTGCCCATGCACCATCCGCTTCTGCAAAACAGACACAATAATTAAAACATCCAATGTAATGTCCCCTAACCCCTTAATCACCATAGCGGTTATTAACCGCTACAGCCATTAAGGGGTTAACCCACCATCACCCACATACCCTCCCCCACTAACCCCCCAACCCTGAGGCCTAACCACCCTCACCCACTACCCACAGGGGAGTCCTACCAAATACCCCTGGGGCCAATACCCACTCCCCCAGCACATACAGTACAATAATGTGCCAAATAACTATTATCCACATAGGGATAATATATTATTTAGCCTTTATTAAACACATTAAATACCGTAATAAAGTAAAGAAAAATGTACTAACCTCATCAATAAGAAGGCTCCGTCGCCAGCATCATCCTTGGGGTCCGTTGCCAAAATAATAAATAGCCAATACATCTCAATTACATTAACATACCAATGAACCCCTTAATAACCTTTTCGGGTACTAACATCAAAGGTAATTAAGGGGTGAAGCCATCCTGCAATGGCAACACCACTTATGCATAACATCCTCAATGAATTAAAAAGCAATTTCCTACACAAATCTCATTTAATTATTCAATCTGAAGCCTCAAATGCCACTTAAAACATTGCATTTACAGTGTATACATGTAGCATAACATGTAAACTACATGTACACGCTGCAAATCAATGTTAACAATACAGTAATACAACTCAAATAGCCTGACATCACAAGAAGTATATTATGTAAGCAAATAAAGTCACCATCAATGAATAAACACACATGAATTACATCCCTAAACAATTAAAATACCATCCATTCCAATTACACAATTAACTATAGCTATCGTAACAGAGAACAAGTTCAAAACATACAAAAAAGGACACCAACAATTACAATATACTAAAGCAAGCCTCTCCATAACCTACAGTACAGCCTAAAGCCCAAAACTTACATCCCTCTAATAATAAAATACATTTAACACACATCTATGCATAGCAGCATAGCCACAATCATTTACAATACAGAAAATCAAGCTTTAACAACACTATCATTTCTTACCCTGTATGTATATATCTCTCTAGACATACATACATACATACATACAGTGGCAAGAAATTATATGCATAAAAAAAATGAACACATGAAAAAGCAAAAAAAACACAATTACATTAAATACATTTCTTTATTTAACTTACCATTTCTTGCCCCCACCGACTCCCGTTGATCAGCTTACTCATGAACCAATCCAGGAACAGGAACCCATAAAATAAAAAAACATAAAATAATAAACATTAAAATAATAAAACACGACAATCCAGGGGTCTTCTAGTTGTAATCCATCTTCATCTGTATTCTTCTACCTTCTTCCGGGGTCTTCATGCCGTCCGGTGCCACGCCCTGGTCTTCTTTCTTCAGAGGAGTTCCTTCCTCCTCGGCGTCTGGCTTCAAAATGAGACGACATAGGCTTTTAAAGGCCTACGACGTCACATTTTCATCATATGGTTCCCACGGCCCTGATTGGGCCGTGAAAACCATGTGTTTTGGCTGATGTAAAAAAAAATGATGACGTCACTTAAAGGCAATGACAGCACAGCCAATCAGAATGGCTTTGCTGCAATTGCCTTTAAGATGACGTCATGAAAAGACACATGGCTGGACTCACATGGTACAGCAGCCAATCAAAGCGTGGGAAGTCTATCCCTACTCTGATTGGTTCAAGTACCATGTGACAGAGGCTTGGGGGAGAAAGGATGTGACGTCATTGAAAGCCTCTGTCACATGGTACTTGAAACAATCAGAGTAGGGATAGACTTCCCACGCTCTGATTGGCTGCCGTACCATGTGAGTCCGGCCATGTGTCTTTTCATGACGTCATCTTAAAGGCAATTGCAGCAAAGCCATTCTGATTGGCTGTGCTGTCATTGCCTTTAAGTGACGTCATCATTTTTTTTTATGTATACATACAGGGTAAGAAATTATAGTGTTGTTAAAGCTTGATTTTCTGTATTGTAAATGATTGTGGCTATGCTGCTATGCATAGATGTGTGTTAAATGTATTTTATTATTAGAGGGATGTAAGTTTTGGGCTTTAGGCTGTACTGTAGGTTATGGAGAGGCTTGCTTTAGTATATTGTAATTGTTGGTGTCCTTTTTTGTATGTTTTGAACTTGTTCTCTGTTACGATAGCTATAGTTAATTGTGTAATTGGAATGGATGGTATTTTAATTGTTTAGGGATGTAATTCATGTGTGTTTATTCATTGATGGTGACTTTATTTGCTTTCATAATATACTTCTTGTGATGTCAGGCTATTTGAGTTGGATTACTATATTGTTAATATTGATTTGCAGCGTGTACATGTAGTTTACATGTTATGCTACATGTATACACTGTAAATGCAATGTTTTAAGTGGCATTTGAGGCTTCAGATTGAATGATTAAATGAGATTTGTGTAGGAAATTGCTTTTTAATTCATTGAGGATGTTATGCATAAGTGGTGTTGCCATTGCAGGATGGCTTCACCCCTTTATTACCTTTGAGGTTAGTACCCGAAAAGGTGATTAAGGGGTTCATTGGTATGTTAATGTAATTGAGATGTATTGGCTATTTATTATTTTGGCAACGGACCCCAAGGATGATGCTGGCGACGGAGCCTTCTTATTGATGAGGTTAGTACAATTTTCTTTACTTTATTACGGTATTTAATGTGTTTAATAATGGCCAAATAATGTATTATCCCTATGTGGATAATAGTTATTTGGCACATTATTGTACTGTATGTGCTGGGGGAGGGGGTTATTTTCCCCAAGGGTATTTGGTAGGACTCCCCTGTGGGTAGTGGGTGAGGGTGGTTAGGCCTCAGGGTTGGGGGGTTAGTGGGGGAGGGTATGTGGGTGATGGTGGGTTAACCCCTTAATGACTGTTGCGGTTAATAACCGTTATGGTGATTAAGGGGTTAGGGGACATTACATTGGATGTTTTAATTATTGTGTCTGTTTTGCAGAAGCGGATGGTGCATGGGCAGGATGAAGATGAGGATGGCCTTCATCGTGGCAGCCGCACATGGGTGAGTGCTATATGTATTTAATTTCTTTATTGTTGTGTATGTATTTTAAATGGACAACTGCACTATTATCCATTTGTGGATAATAGTAATGTTGCCCATTATTGTATTGTATGTTGTGTATTGCTGCTATGTTTATTGGGGGCATTTGTCCCCAATAAACATGCTATTATGCGTTAACCCCTTCATTACCTTAGCGGCTATCCGCTATGTTAATGAAGCAGCATTAATGTATTCTAATAATATTGTGCGGAAGCAGGGGGCCCCTGAGCTGAACCGCATTTATTTGTGGCTCAGAGACCCCCTGCTTCCCGAGTTACAGGCCCCGGTTTGGGGCATCGGTTACAGTGTGGACGCCATGTTTGTTGCGGGCACGTAGCGTATGGGACGCTATAAACATGGCGGCGACACTGCCCATCCGATCACACATACCGGGGCCTGCAACTCGGGAAGCAGGCGGTCCCTGGTCCACAAAGTGATGCGGTTCAGCTCGGGGGACCCCCTGCTCACTGTACAGTATTATTAAATAAATATTCATGCTGCTTTGCTACCGTAGCAGATACCCTGTAAGGTAAGGAATGAGTCTTTATTGATATGTGTGTTTTACTCATAGTGTAGATGTGCAGAGGGTCTCCGGAGCTGAAGCGCTTTTGTTTTAGGTCCGGGGACCCCCTGCTCCCTGAGATACAGGCCCCTTTAGGGGGTGCCGGTATCCCTCTGCTTTGTTTACATGCCGCGGTCACGTGATCGGGACCTTTAAATGCAGAGGGATACCGGCACCTCATAAAGGGGCCTGTATCTCGGGAAACAGGGGGTCCCCCGACCTGAAACCAATGCGGTTCAGCTCCGGAGACCCCCTGCACATGTACACTATGAATAAAAGTTGTTTTAAAAATGTAAAAATAATTTTTATTGTGCTGATGTTTGCGCCGAGAGAGCAGCTGCAAACACAACTCGGCAGGGTACGGCTTCTCGGCAGTTTCTCGCCAGGCAACCGTCCCGCCACCGGTTACACGCCATTTCATCAAATGGTGGTGGCTAATTCATTCGCCAGGGATTCGCCCCTTACAGCATACAGCCAGTTTAACACGCCAAAAACATGGCTAATTGCTAAACTGGCTAATGCTTTTTTCAGCCGCTTACTGCATGAGGCCCTTAGACTAAAGGCGGTCGCTACTGTTAATTGTGTGCATATTAAAAATCGAACTTATATGTTCCTGCATTTAACCATTAAATCTGATCTTCAGTTCATCAAGCTAGAAAAAGTTAGATTAGACTTTCTCAGTAGGTAATTGAATTGCATAGTAGTCACTCTCTCTCTTTCTCTCTCTCTCTCTCTGCCACTGAAAACACACATACAATATATTTTATGTTAGTTCACAGTCTGTAGCAATATACTTAAAGCAATGATTCTCAGCATTGTTTCTTTCAAGACACCCCAATTAATGATACTCAGTTGCGGAGGCTCCCCAAGAACAGTCCGACCTAAACCAATAGAAAAATTAATAATCAAAATCTCAATTAAAATGATTTGAAATATGAAATAGTTGGAAGTGATAATTAGAGATAGGGAATTATTTGGGAACATTCTATTATGGGGTTTATTCACAAGTGTCAATATTTGGGGATTACTTAAAAAAAACTTTGGTTTGCTTAATTTAAAAAACCCTTCAAACATTTCTGCATAAGTATGCAATTCCCTTTGATATAATACCTGGTTGGCTGGAGAGGCGAGAGAGAGTCCTATTTAATAATAAAATAAATTAACGCCTATTAACATATTTCATAGGCATTTCCGGTGTAACCATTTTATGTGCACAAGTGTTTGTCCTAAAGGTGTGTTTGGGGAATATATATAGGAATTCTGACTCTAATTAAATAGATCTATGTCTCTCTGTCTCTTTGTCGCTCTGTCTGTCTTCACACAGATAAATGAACAGACATACAAAAAAAGAAAGTCAGACAAAAAGCAGGAAAAATAAGACACACAAGAGGGCAGAAAAATAGACACTGTCACACAAACAGAAGGACAGATAGAAACATGCAGACACACACACACACACACAGCAGAACAAATACACACAGGATATACAGACATACATCATCACCTCCATCTGCTCCCAGCTCTCTCCTTTCCATGCTGTTTCCGCCTCCAGAGTGCTTGGTCCCACACCCTAGGTAATACTTGGTATGCAGAAGAGAGCCTGCTTACCTGTCTACAACTATGTTCAGCAGAACATAGTAAATAACACAATGATGATGAAGGATATCAAGGTGGACTGGTGGTGGCATTGGCAGGAGATCAACAATTCAAAACTGAAAAAAAAAAAACATGTGCTGTGCAGATGCCAACAAAACATATCTGCCGTACTGCTGATGAATGTCCGGTGCACAGATAATGGTGAGAGACGCTCATGTACAGGTAGACAGCTATTATTGCATAGTATTTTTAAAGTGCAGTTTTAGTGCTGGCAGAAGTGTTATACATAATCTACTGTACTAGCGAGCGGCTCCATTCATTACTAAAGCTTCTTGAATGCTGCATGCATGGGCTCTATATTTGGGAGGAATCAGATGATTATTCATCTTGATAAAAATGTGCCTTTCCACGCTCCATGGGACAGTTTTGTCAGGCAGATGGTTAGGATGGCACCAGCTGCTCTAAACATTTTCTGTGACAACGCACTTATTATTACTGATGGAGCGGCCGTTATTCAAACACCACGCGTCATGTACATCGGAATCCTGATTTGAAACCGCGGGATGAATTCCAGCCTCCCCGCACTAAGATGCGAGCATGGCGATTGTAGAAAAAAGAATTTTAGTGTTCTGGCTATTAAAACATGAAATTGACACAGTAGCACAGTAGCACAGTACTGTACACATTGCAATTCATCCATCTTATTGCAAACGAAGAAACAGAATCCATGAAATTCAAACAAAATATTCGCGATAAGCGCAGGTGCCTGGGGTGATTGGCCGCGCTCATGCTGTGTGGGGAACAGCAGATAACTCAAAATCAGCGCCGAGATATGTTCAAATAATGGCCGCCCCATCAGTACCACTTGTATTGATTGCTTTTCTTGTGTTTAAATTTGTATTTTCACAATCATGAAGAATGATCACATTATCATCACTTTTTTTTTTTTTAAACTTAATTTGTATTAAAAATTTTAGGGAGAGGGGGAAATTAAGAAAATAAAAGATGAGGAGGGGGAAGGGTAGAAAAAATAGAGACGGGAGAAAGAATACATTCATTTAGAATTTTACCTACATTATCATCACTTTTATCTGAAGCATCACCATATTCATAACATAAGCTTAACTGTACATTAAAATGCTGTAGCACGTATCTGTGTGTTAAACATATTAGCTTAAAAATACGTGATAACATATACAGTATTAATACACATACTGTACACATTACCTTTCTGACTCATACACAATTAAATTATGTCTGTTACAGAATCAGGCTACATTGACATCTAATACCATCCATGCATTATAAATATTAGAATGCATGCACGTTAACATGTCTAATGTTAGACCAGAGGTCACCACATACACAGAGGTCAAGCACCTGCTTCAGAGGGAAAGGGAGACCTAGACATTGGAGGCAGAGAGTGAAGGGTGTCTTTTTTTGAGAGGTGTATATTTTATTGGTTGCACCTATTGTGGTACCAGATCCAGCACCTACTCTTGTTGTGGCATCAGTTCTTCCATCTCCTCTTGTTGTTGCACTGACTCCTGATATGGATGATGGCAGTATTGTTAATGCAATACTGTAATATTAGCGGTAATTAATTACTTGCTATCCGTCGCAAAAGTTGCAGCACACAGCACCTCATTTTAAATGGAAGGAGACACCATTGCCAGGCCATAGCAGCAAAGAGGACCATTCAACATGTAACAAGGGAGATTGCACTACTTATAAATCAGGCAAAAGAAGTCCTTCATCACTGACCAGGCCTACTATGAGTCCAGCAGACTGTCCATACCTCTTGAGGTTTCTGTGACACCACCTCAGCAGCAAGGGTGTGGGTCAAGATACCAACGTAGGGTAAAACCAGCCCTCCTGCCAGGAGGAAAGGTTCAGTCTTAGGTTTTTAAAAATTAATTATCTAAAGTCTTGGGGGTGTATACACAAAGCAGTGATAAAATAAGTGCATTGTCGCCTGACTTTGCATTGATTTATCGCGCACTAAAACATGAGGGCAAAAATGGTATTCACTAAGAATGAACGTCATTTTTTTAAAGGCCGATTAAAAAAAAGCATTATCGGCTTAACCATTTTAAATCCGTGCTATCGTGCTATAAATTATAGCGAGCGGCAACTGATTGAAAAAATGTCAGCCTGGAAGAGCTGCATGGAGACGCTGCATCTCCATGCATGGCTCTTACAGGCGATTGTGCAGTTAAAATATTGATTTTGATATTAGTGTTCCTCAGCTGGTGGTCTCCTGAGCTGAACCACATTGATTTCTGCCTCAGGGACACCATTCTTCCTGAGATACAGGCTCCAGTACGGGGGCCAGTATCCCCTGTGCTTTTAAATCTCCCACGTCATGTGACCGTGGGATTTACACATACAATACATTAATGGGCACAATTTCTATTATCCATATCTGGATAATAGCACATTTGCCCATCAAAAAAAAAAAACATAACCAAAACATGACTCAGCCATCTTGAAGTAAACTAAAGTTGTACTTACCCCTGCCAGGATGATGGCAGTCCTCATCCCCCTCGTATTCCACTTCTTTAGTGGGCACCGACAGTAAAATAAAAAACAAACTACTAGCCACTCACCCCTTAATCACCTTAGAGCCAGGGTGGGCAACCCTGTCGCATTCGCCACTTGTGGCGAATTGGCAGGGAAACTGTGGCGAACAGGGCCGCCGGGACTCCGGGGAGGGGGAGGGGAGAGGGGGGTGGATTTCTAACATTTGCTAACAGGCAGCAGGGGGAGATGGTATGCGGCACCAGGCTGAAAGCCTGGTATGAAAGCAGGACTGCAGGGGAGGTGCGCCATCTAGCAGCCTGACCCGGAACTTCCTGTCTGCTGCTACTATAGAGCGCTCCTCTCCCCGTGCTGCTCCTGCTCTGACTCAAGAGATTCTACTACCAGACAAGGTATGCATGGATGGGAGGGGTCTGGGAGAGATGGGAGGGGTCTGGGAGAGATGTGAGGGGGGCTGGGAGAAATGTGAGGGGGGCTGGGAGAGATGTGAGGGGGCTGGGAGAGATGTGAGGGGGCTGGGAGATATATGAGGGGGCTGGGAGAAATGTGTGAGGGGGGCTGGGAGAGATGTGAGATGTGAGGGGGCTGGGAGTGATGTGTGAGGGGGGCTGGGAGAGATGTGAGGGGGCTGGGAGAGATGTGAGGTGGCCTCTGGTCTCTTCCCCCCCCCCCACATGCAGTCCTGTTCAACTGAATAAAAACATTAAAAAAGCCATAAATATAATACATAAACACAAAACATCTCCCCCATCTGTCTCTCACCCCCCCCTGTCTCCCATCCCCCCCCCCCCTGGTGAGAGATAATATGTTACTAAACATTTTGAATCCCACCACATGCTTGATGATGGGGGAGATCAAGGGTGCTGGGGGAGATGATGAGGGGGGGTTAAATGAGATGGTGATGAGGGGGGTTAAATGAGATGGTGATGAGGGGGGTTAAATGAGATTGTGATGAGGGGGGGTTAAATGAGATGGTGATGAGGGGGGTTAAATGAGATGGTGATGAGGGGGGGTTAAATGAGATGGTGATGAGGGAGGGTTAAATGAGATGTTGATGAGGGGGGGTTAAATGAAATGGTGATGAGAAGGGGGTGAGGAGATGATGTTGAGGAGGGTGGTGGCGTGAGAGGAGGATGAAGAGGGGGGTTAGAGGATGAGGGGGGTTGTGGTCTGAGGGCTGTTCTATAGAGGGCGCGCTTGCTGCGCCGTGCACGCGTGTGGCAGTTATATTTGGCTGAGGTTAGCAGCCTTTCTATAATGGTTTTACGCCGCTACCACCACTGAAATGTGTGTGTGTGTGTGTGTGTACTGTATGTACAAGGTTAATAAATAATTTATTAAAGCATTTCTTTATTTATTTCAAACATACTTATAACACACACACACACACACACACACACACACACACACACACATACACACACATACACACACATACACACAGTACCTCACTCACTCACAACATACACACAAAAAGCAAGTGTCACGTGCACGCACGTTCGCACAGGCACGCACAGGCGCACACACTATAGAACGGCCCTGAGAATTTATAAACTTGTTCAAACAGTGTGTGTTTAAAATTTTCGCATGCGCAACACAATACCTCAATTTTTACATGGTGTGACTATTTTCACTTCTAATTCGCCACACCTGTGGCTACATTGAAAAATAGGTTGCCCACCCCTGCCTTAGAGGTTATTAACCACAATTGTAATTAAGGGGTTAACCCACCCTCCCACAACCCCCCAAAGAGACAAACCATCCTCCCCGGGGCAACTACTCCTACCCTCAACAAACCAATTGATTAGCACAGTGGTACACCATGCCCAAAATATGAATACGGTTTGCCACTATGGCAATGAATGGGCAAGCTACAAAAAAAACAACAAAAAAAAAGCACTGAATAAAACACTTTATATTTCCATAAAAAATAATGTCAATAAATCAATTGATTGTCACAGTGGTGCACCATTCCCATAATATGAGCATGGTTTGCAACTATGGCAGTCAATGGGCATACTAAAAAAATACACAATGAAAAAAATACAATAAATGTGTTTCTTACCTTTGCTGTCTTCCCCCTCCGAATCCTACTCTGTGAGCAACTATTGAGCCACTATGCAATGCTCCTCAACAGCCGATGTTCCCCCCGGTAAGTTCTTTTCTTCTTTCTTCTTTCTTTTCTTCTGTCTTCTCTGCTGTATACTGTAATCCAATGGGGCAGATGTTGTCCAGTTGTCTTCTTGGGGTCAAATGAGATGGGGCAGGCCTTACAGTTTATAAATCCTGTGACATCACATTTGAGTTTCAAATGTGACACCTCCAATCCGATTGGTTGGTGTACCATGTGAATGGATCCATTTTTTTAAAGGATTTGACGTCATCTTAAAGGGAGGGAAACAAGTCAACTAGGAAGGATATGCTTCCCTACCTTTAAGATGACGTCACCAGAAAAAAATCTTGATGCCATAACATGGTACTCTAACCAATATGCTTCCCTACTTTTAAGATGACGTCACCAAAAGAAAAAAAACTGAATGCCATCACATGGTACTCTAACCAATCGGATTTAGACCCTCAATCCGATTGGTTGGAGTACCATGTGACAGCTTCCTTTTTTTTTTAAAGTATGTGACATAATTATTCTTATAATAATCTCTACATAAACTAAAAATGGTTTTATATATGGCTAAATTTACTTTGAAAGATGTCCACGCACTAAAATGTTTCATATATATATAAATAAGCCTGCCTAAAAGCCCCAATAATTTGTTTATAAAACATGGATAAATTGTACTGATACAGCCACCAGTATTAGAACACTTACCTGAGAAATTCCTGGGAGATTCTGGGGCAGTCTCACAGTAAATGCCTCAACATTTCTGTAAAATTCTTAATGGCCCATCGGATTAAAAAAGCAGGGGGTCCCCGCAATCCCATTCA
This sequence comes from Ascaphus truei, assembly GCF_040206685.1. Lineage (NCBI taxonomy): Eukaryota > Metazoa > Chordata > Amphibia > Anura > Ascaphidae > Ascaphus > Ascaphus truei. The sequence goes on from NC_134483.1 coordinate 481,436,069, forward strand.
GTTTGCAGGGACCCCCTGCTGTGTTAATCCTATGGCCCATTAAGAATCTCACAGAAATGTTGAGGCAATGTTGAGGCATTTACTGTGAGACTGCCCCAGAATCTACCCAGGCAGAGTTCTAATACTCGTTGCTGCATCTGGTAGGTCATATTTTTTTATGTTGAAAATTAAAATACTGATGGATTGAATGCAAGAATTAAAAAAAAACATTACTATTCAATCTATTTTCACCATTAATCCATCTATTAAGTCATCACATGTCCTGCATAATTAATGTTTTGTTTTGCTGTCAGCTTTACTTAATTTGCTAAAGTTCATATTATTTAGTGAATACCTTATTGTTAAGATTAATCAAATCTATTGACAGACTTTATAATTACTGAATAATCCGATGAAAATGATGGTTGTTTTGTTTATCATACAATGAGAAATGAGACCTGAACAGAATACAAGTATGAGTTTTTCTTGGACTGATGTTATTGCACAATGGATAATTTAAAGCTTCATTAAAAATATGGTTTACTGTTTTACTCAAGGATGATGAATAGAAATCAGTTTTTTTATTCACTTTCAGTTGTGCCTCTAACTCTTCATGGCATCCTTTTATATACAATGTTTTACATCTTCAACAGCTTCATGCAAAATTAACTGTCAGACTGCATTATATTACAATTTTAAATTAAGTAGTACTTTGTTTAACCAATGGAAACCTTGCAACATGGATTGAGGTAATGTCCTAAAATAGCCGTTTTTTTGTAAAATGATAAACATTTGTTTTCTACAGTCAGATTTCAGCATCACATATTTCCATTACTTAGATGTTTTTTGCGTTATGAAAAAATCTGGAAATAGACTTTGGCTATTTTGAAAGGATATTATAGGAATACAGTATATATACTGTATACATATCAACCGGCACACCATTTGCAAGTAAATAAGTTTTGGTGCTTATCCCATAAAGCAATAACAGACGATACGATACCGGTTGCAACACGACATCAAGGGACAGCACACAGTTAAGTAGATCATACATTTTCTATATTTGATAGAAGACTAAAAAAACGACGTTTTGGTCAAGGGGGTTCAATTGAATGCAGTGCACAATACACACACACACATATATATATATATATATATATATATATATACCCCAAACCCCAGTGCAATTCAACAATACCAATCACAGTTAATAAGCCTCACCTGCCTATGTGTCATGCATCCACAGTATCCACAGGAAAAGGGCGGCCATTTTGAATATATTAACTCTATATTTGTTTACCTGATATGTGTTTGGGCGTGCGCAAAAGGCTCAGGGATTGCATAATGCTACTATTGATATATTATTGTTTGTAGACCAACTCAACACAATACCCTCTACCATCCGCTTCACTGTTAATTTCAGAGGTGTCTTGGTCAGTCTTTTTGATAAAAATCCCTTCTGTGATTGCAGCAGAGAGGCTGGTGATGTCAGGAACTCCTCTCAGGTTACACAATGTGTTCACAAGCACTGAAGTTCCCTTGGTTGAAAGTGAACTACACAGTCCCAATAGCCTTGAATAAGGCTTTGCAGCACAGGCAGGAGAATAAAATGTCCTTACTTCAGACAGACAGGGAGATATATTCAGAGACCCTCACCCCACAGTTGTGTGAAAAAGAAAGTACACCCTCTGTGAATTCTATGGTTTTACATATCAGGACATAATAACAATCATCTTTTCCATAGCAGGTCTTAAAATGATTTAACTACAACCTCAGATGACAACAACACTTGACATATTACACTGTGTCATGATTTATTTAACAAAAATAAAGCCAAAATGGAGAAGACATGTGTGAAAAACTAAGTATACCTTATGATTCAATAGCTTGTAGAACCACCTTTAGCAGCAATAACTTGAAGTAATAGTTTTCTGTATGATTTTATCAGTCTCTTAAATCATTGTGAAGGAATTTTGTCCCACTCTTCTAAACAACATTGCTTCAGTTCATTGAGGGTTGTGGGCATTTGTTTACGCACAGCTCTCTTAAGATCCTGCCACAGCATTTCAATCGGGTTGTGTCACGGTAGTGCTGCCCGCAGACCAGACCCGTCCCAAGACTGAGGTGGAAAGTATAATACCACGCACCTGCAGCAAAGGGAGTGTAGTATTAGTTGCCAGGCCAGGAGTCTTTAGTAAGGGAACCAAAGGTACTTGCCGTGTCCGGAGATAGAAGAATCGTGGTGATTGCCGTAGTCGGGGGTCGAGGGTGCCAGAGGTCCGGGAGGTAGAGGAGCGAGCCGAGATCGAAGGGCGGAGAGAGACTGCGCCGTGAGGAGTAAGTCGGGGTCCAGAGCCAGAGGAAGAGTAGAAAGCCAAGCCGGGTCAAACCAGAGGAATACGAAGAAAAAGAGCACACACGAATACTAGCCCAACTAGCAGAAGCTATGCAGATCAATGATTCCCAGGGAGAACAGGGTTAATATACGTGGAGGGACCAATCAGGGAAGGAGGCAGAGCGGGGGGTGCTGTGGAGCACCTTGTGACTGGTGCAGGCTGTGATCCTTGCCTGTGATCAGCTGTGGAGTGTGAGAGCAGGAGCGGGGCTGCAGCTGTACATGGGGGGCGTGGCTTGAAGGCCGGAGGAGTGAATAAATTACACCCGGAGGTGTACACTGTGTAAGATCCTCCTGCGCGTGCCCCAACAAGATGGCGGACGCAAGAACCGGCGTTGGGCAAGGTCGCAAGTCCCACGCCGAGGACACATCAGTGGGGAGCGAGGGGCAGCAGCAACGACCTCCGAGGCAGGTAAGGAGGTGTTGCGTGAGCCCTGCTTCCTGACAGTACCCTGCCCCCTCGAGGATTGGACTCTGGACAATCCTTCCAAGGCTTTAATGGATACTTCTTGTGGAAGCGTTTTGTAGGGGTGGGAATATGACCTTGAGGCAGCCAGGTGTGTTCCTCCGGACCGTAGACCTTCCAGTGTACGAGAAACTGGACCTTTCCCCTGGAGAGACGTGAGTCCACTATAGACTGTATTTCGTACTCCTCGTGTCCTTGAACAATCACAGGGTCGGGTCTACGAGTATAATCTGGAAAGAGAGTACTCTGTACAAAAGGCTTCAATAACGAGGTATGAAAAATGTTTGGTATCTTCATTTCTGGTGGAAGTTGTAGACGGAAGGAGACAGGATTCATTTTTTCCAGTATGGAAAAGGGTCCCAGAAAATTAGGTGCCAATTTTGGAGTAGGAGTTTTTAGACGAATATTTTTTGCCGAAAGCCAGACCATATACCTGGCTTGTATCTGGGAGAAGCTTGGCGATGTCGATCAGCCTGGAGTTTGAACCTTCCTGCAGCCTCCTGGAGAGAAACTGAACCTTAGTACAAGAGTTCTGAAGTAAGGAGATCCGTTCGTCGGCAGCTGGCACTCCTGAGGGAGTATTGGAGATGGGAAGGCGAGTAGGATGGAATCCGTAATTTATACAAAATGGGGATTCGCGGGTAGATTCGTTCTTCATGGAGTTGATAGCAAACTCTGCCCAAGGCAGCAGTTCTGACCAGTTATCTTGGGTCACGGACACAAAACAACGCAGATATTTCTCTAAAGTCTGGTTGACTCTCTCCGTTTGTCTATTTGTTTGAGGATGATATCCTGAGGAAAAAGATAGTGAAATTCCGAGTCTTTTGGAGAAGGCTCGCCAGAACCTGGATACGAATTGGGAGCCCCTGTCCGAAACTATAGAAGTGGGAAGCCCATGAATCCGAAAAATCTCCTTGGGAAAAATGTTCGCGAGGGTGGGTGAGGAGAGCAGGCCCTTGAGGGGAATAAAGGGTACCTGTTTAGAAAAGCGATCTATAACAACTAAGATGGTGTTCATCCCCTTAGATCTGGGTAATTCAACAATAAAGTCCATAGAGATATGGGACCAGGGGCGTTCCGGAATCGGTAAAGGCATAAGTAATCCAGAGAGTTTTGTCGAAGGGCTTTGCTTTGAGCGAAAGTGGGACAGGCGCTGGTGAATTCCCGGATGGTATCAGCCATATTAGGCCACCAAAAGGTGCGTTGGATAAGATCCAGGGTTTTTCAGAAGCCGGGATGTCCTGCAGAACAGGCAGAATGATCCCACTCTAAGATTTTGGGACGAAATTCAAGGGCAGCATACAGCCTCCCCTCTGGTACCTGTAGACCACTCTGAATGTTCCTTTGAGCCGTAAGGATCTTGTCCAGAATGTTGAATGAGGCCGCAGAAATTATAAGTCCCTTGGGCAGAATAATTTCGGGAACTTCTTCGGGTCTCTCCTCCGGAGAGAACTGTCTGGATAAAGTGTCCGCCTTTACGTTCTTGGTACCCGGGATGTATGATAGGGTGTAGTTAAATCTGGAGAAGAAGAGTGCCCAGCGAACCTGGCGGGAGCCCAGGCGACGTGCAGTCTCGATATAAAGAAGGTTCTTGTGGTCAGTAAGAATAGAATATGGCTCTCTAGACCCCTCCAGAAGGTGTCTCCACTCCAGAAGAGCCATCTTAATAGCCAGCAGTTCTCTATTGCCCACATCGTAGTTCTTCTCAGCAGAGAATTTTTTTTTGAGAAATAACCACAGGGGTGCAACTGGTCTTGCGGAGAAGATCTTTGAGAGAGCACGGCTCCTGCACCGCAATCCGATGCATCGACCTCTAGGATAAAGGGCAGACTCGTGTCAGGATGTCGAAGAATAGGGGCGGAAACGAAGGTACGTTTCAAAATTTCGAAGGCTGAGGTTGCCTCAGGGGACCAAGTTGAGGGGTCGGCGCCTTTTTTCGTAATAGCGGTGATGGGTGCAATTATGGTGAAAAAATTCCGAATAAACCTTCGATAGTGATTCGAAAAGTCTAAAAAACGTTGAATAGCCTTGAGGGAATTGGGCTGTGGTCAGTTGAGAATGGCTTTGAGTTTCTCGGGGTCCATAGAGAAACCCTTTTCCGAGATGATGTATCCAAGAAAGGGAGTAGAGGACAGATGAAAGAGGCATTTTTCCATTTTGGCGTACAAGTGATTGGAACGGAGATGGGAAAGAACGAGCCTGGTGTGTCGAATGTGATCCTGGAGATTGCGGGAAAAGATGAGAATATCATCTATGTATACGATAACAAAAGAATTGAGTATGTCTCGAAAAATTTCATTTATGAAGTCCTGAAAGACCGCTGGGGTGTTACAGAGCCCAAAGGGCATCACCAAGTATTCGTAGTGACCGCTACGTGTATTGAAGGCGGTCTTCCATTCGTCACCCTCCCGAATACGAATAAGGTTGTACGCCCCCCGGAGGTCCAATTTCGTGAAGATCTTAGCCCCCTGAAGTCTATCAAACAGTTCGGATATGAGAGGGAGGGGGTACCGGTTCTTGACCGTGATCCGGTTGAGAACCTGATAGTCGATGCACGGTCGGAGAGAGGTTTCCTTCTTTTTAACGAAAAAAAACCCGGCACCGGCGGGGGAGGAAGAATGGCATATGAAGCCCTTCTCGAGGTTTTCACGGATGTATTCGTCCATGGCCTTGGTCTCTGGAACGGAGAGAGGATAGGACTTGGACCTAGGATATGTGGCGCCAGGAATCAGGTCGATAGGACAGTCGTAGGACCTGTTGGGGGGGGGGGGCAAAACTTCAGCAATAGTCTTGCAAAAGACGTCCAGGAAATCGGAGTAGACCTCTGGTAGGTCGATCTTAGGAGTTGACGGAACCGTAATCCCGGCGTGTTGCATGAGAGGAATGGTGCTAGAGATAAGTAGCTCCTTCGGTTTTGGGGCCCATTCTATAGGAGTGCGCACCCTCCAGTCAATACGGGGATTGTGCTTCTGGAGCCAGGGTAGGCCAAGGGTTACCTGGGTCCCGGGGGAATGAATCACATCCAACGTAAGGGTTTCAGTGTGGCCATCGGTGGAAGATAAGGTTTGGGGAATCGTCTCGAGGGAAATGAAGGCCGGGTTGAAGGGTCGACCGTCGATCCCTTCTAGTCCAATGGGTACTCTCTTCCTAATGAGTGGAATATTATTAAGCTTCGTGAATTCCGGATCCACAAAGTTCCCACCTGCTCCGGAATCAACAAAGGTGGCTGCAGAGGCGCGAAATGACGGGCCCGAAAGAGTGACTGGAATGAAAAGCTTCTTGGGGAGCTCATCACTGGAAAGGGAAGAAGGAGAAATGGCATCCAGGGAGAGTCCCTTTATACTCACTGGGTGGAGTCGTTTCCCGGACGCAGGGGACAATTCCGAATCAGGTGTTCAGGGGATCCGCAATAGAAGCACAGCCCACGGTCCCTTCGGAGTTGTTGTATAGGTGGGTGGGTCTGTTGAGTCCCCAGTTGCATGGGCTCTGGAGGTTCCAGGACTGGGAACTTGGACGACTGAGATCTTGGAACCGGAATAAACCTAGGAAAGGGGGCGACCAAAGGCATGTTGGCATTCGGAGAGTCATTCCTGGAAGCGCTGATCCATCGGAATAGCCTGAGCAATCAATTCCTCCAACGCTCCTGGCTTGGGATGAGCAGCGAGTTTGTCCTTTACTGTATCCGATAACCCCTGCCAGAAGATGGCGATGAGTGCCTCCTGGTTCCAACGGGTCTCAGCTGCTAGGGTCCGGAATTCCAGAGCATATCTGGCCACAGAACGGTGCGTGTGACAAAAGAAGAAGGGAAGAAGAGGCCGTATCCTGGCGTGCGGGAGTGTCAAACACCTGCTGAAACTCCTGACGAAAGAGAGCATAGTCTTGGGTAATCTCTGGCCGTAATTCCCAAATCGGAGAAGCCCACGCCAGGGCGCCACCAGTCAAGAGGGAGTACACATATGCCACTTTCTTACGTCTCGTGGTGAACTGAAGAGGCGCCATCTTGAATTGGACCTCACACTGGTTTAGGAATTCGCGGCAGACCTGCAGATCGCCAGCGTAGGGTTTAGGTGCGGGTATCTTGGTCTTGGGTGTGGCTGTGCCAAGAGATCCGGGCTGAGACGGGGAGAAAACATCAGGTGGTGCACCCTGGAGAGAAAGGTTGGTTAGCCGTTGAGCTAGGTCAGAGCTCTGGGTGGACATGGTTTGGTTCTGTACCACCAGGGCCGAGAGAATTTGGTCTAAGGTAGGTTCATCAGTCTCGATCTGGTCTGCGTCAGTTGGGCTCTGCATAATGTCACTGAAGTGCTGCCCGCAGACCAGACCTGTCCCAAGAGACCTGTCCCAAGACTGAGGTGGAAAGTATAATACCACGCACCTGCAGCAAAGGGGCGTGTCCGGAGTGTGGTAGTTGCCAGGCCAGGAGTCTTTAGTAAGGGAACCAAAGGTACTTGCCGTGTCCGGAGGTAGAAGAATCATGGTGATTGCCGTAGCCGGGGGTCGAGGGTGCCAGAGGTCCAGGGATAGAGGAGCGAGCCGAGATCGAAGGGGTGAGAGAGACTGCGTCATGAGGAGTAAGCTGGGGTCCAGAGCCAGAGGAAGAGTAGAAAGCCAAGCCGGGTCAAACCTGAAGAATACGAAGAACAAGAGCACACAAAAATACTAGCCCAACTAGCAGAAGCTATGCAGATCAATGATTCCCAGGGAGAACAGGGGTAATATACGTGGAGGGACCAACCAGGGAAGGAGGCAGAGCGGGGGTGTGCCATGGAGTGCCTTGTGACTGGTGCAGGCTGTGATCCATGCCTGTGATCAGCTGTGGAGTGTGAGAGCAGGAGCGGGGCTGCAGCTGTACACGGGGGGCGTGGCTAAAAGGCCGGAGGAGTGAATAAATTACTGCCGGAGGCGCGCACTGTGTAAGATCCTCCTGCATGCGCCCCGCCAATATGGCCGGCACAAGAATCGGCATCGGGCGAGGTCGCCGAGTCCCACGCCGAAGACATGTCAGTGGGGAGCGAGGGGCGGCATCAATGACCTCCGAGGCAGGTAAGGAGGGGTTGCGTGAGCCCTGCTTCCTGACAGTACCCCCCTCGAGTATTGGACTCTGGACAATCCTTCCAAGGCTTTAACGGATACTTCTTGTGGAAGCGTTTTAAGAGTGTAAGGGCGGGAATATGACCTCGAGGCAGCCAGGTGTGTTCCACCGAACCATAGCCCTTCCACTGTATGAGAAACTGGACCTTCCCCCTGGAGAGACGTGCGTCCACTATAGACTGTATTTCGTACTCCTCGTGTCCTTGAACAATCACAGGGTCGGGTCTACGAGTATAATCTGGAAAGAGAGTACTCTGTACAAAAGGCTTCAATAACGAGGTATGAAAAACGTTGGGTATCTTTATTGCTGGTGGAAGTTGTAGATGGAAGGAGACAGGGTTAATTTGTTCCAGTATGGAAAAGGGTCCCAGAAAATTAGTTGCCAATTTTGGGGTAGGAGTTTTTAGACGAATATTTTTTGCCGAAAGCCATGCCATATCCATGGCTTGTATCTGGGAGAAGCTTGACGATGTCGATCAGCCTGGAGTTTGAACCTTCCTGCAGCCTCCTGGAGAGAAACTGAACCTTAGTACAAGAGTTCTGAAGTAAGGAGATCCGTTCGTCGGCAGCTGGCACTCCTGAGGGAGTATTGGAGATGGGAAGACAAGCAGGATGGAATCTGTAATTTATTAAAAAAATGGGGATTCGCGGGTAGATTCGTTCTTCATGGAGTTGATAGCAAACTCTGCCCAAGGCAACAGTTCTGACCAGTTATCTTGGGTCACGGACACAAAACAACGCAGATATTGCTCTAAAGTCTGGTTGACTCTCTCCGTTTGTCCATTTGTTTGAGTAAGATGGCGGACGCAAAACCGGCATCGGGCGTGTTCGCCGAGTCCCACTCCGAGGACACGTCAGTGGGGAGCGAGGGGCGGCAGCAACGACCTCTGAGTCAGGTAAGGAGGTGTTGCGTGAGCCCTGCTTCCTGACAGGTTGAGGTCTGGACTTTGACTGGGCCATTGCAACACCTTGATTCTTTTCTTTTTCAGCCTTTTTGTTATAGATTTGCTGGTGTGCTTGGGATCATTGTCCTGTTGCATGACCCAATTCCAGCCAAGCTTTAGCTGTCGGACAGATGGCCTCACATTTCACTCTAGAATACTTTGGTATACAGAGGAGTTCATGGTCGACTCAATGACTGCAAGGTTCCCGGGTCCTGTTTCTGCAAAACAAGCCCAAATCATCACTCCTGATGAGATATATATATTAGGACATAATCAAAATATCACAATCGTCTGTTCCTTAGCAAGTCTTAAAATGAGGTAAATACAACCTCAGATGAACAACAACACATGACATATTACATTGTGTCATGATTTAGTTTACAAAAATAAAGCCAAAATGGAGAAGCTGTGTGTGAAAAACTAAGTACACCCTTACTGCTTCCATAGGAATTAAGATGCTAAGTAGCAGACAGGTGCTGCTAATCCAATGCCCTTGATTAATTGATCATCAGCAAGTGTGATCCCCTTTTTAAAATCAGAAGTTTTAGCAGTTTGCTGGTCTGGAGCATTCAGGTGTGTGTTAACACAATGCCAAGGAGGAAAGGCATCAGCAATGATCTTAGAGAAGCAATTGTTGCTGTCCATCAATCTGGGAAGGGTTATACGGCCATTACCAAAACATTTAAAGTCCATCATTCAACAGTGAGAAAGATTACTCAAAAGTGGAAAACATTCAAGACAGTTGCCAATCTTCCCAGGAGTGGACGTCCCAGCAAATTCTCCCCAAGGTCAGATCGTACAATGCTCAGAGAAATTGCAAAAAAACAAGAGTTACATCTCAGACTCTACAGGCCTCAGTTAGCATGTTAAATGTTAAAGTTCATGACAGTACAATTAGAAAAAGACTGAACAATTATGGTTTGTTTGGAAGGGTTGCAAGGAGAAAGCCTCTTCTCTCTAAAAAGAACATGGCAGTATGGCTAAGATTTGCAAATTTACATCTGAACTCACCACAAGACTTCTGGAACAATGTCCTTTGGACAAAGTGGAGATGTTTGGCCATAATGCACAGCGTCACATTTGGTGAAAACCAAAGACAGCATATCAGCACAAACACCTCATACCAACTGTGGAGGAGTGATGATTTGGGCTTGTGTTGCAGCCACAGGACCTGGGAACCTTGCAGTCATTGAGTCGACAATGAACTCCTCTGAATACCAATGTATTCTAGAGTGAAATGTGGGGCCATCTGTCCAACAGCTAAAGCTTGACCGAAATTGGGTCATGCAACAGGACAATGATCCCAAGCACACCAGCAAATCTACAACAGAATGACTGGAAAAGAAAAGAATCAAGGTGTTGTAATGGCCTAGTCAAAGTCCAGACCTCAACCCGATTGAAATGCTGTAGCTGGGCCGTAAGAGAGCTGTGCATAAACAAATGCCCACAAACCTCAATGAACTAAAGCAACGTTGTAAAGAAGTGTGGGCCAAAATTCCTCCAGGGCACTATATTGCCAACTACAGCTCAATTAATAAAGACACTGACTGGCACTGAGTTTGTAGTAATGTTTGAGTAAAGTGCTGCGTAATACTAGCAGTGCTATACAAGAACAAACAAATATTATTATTATTATTACTGCCCAACTCTATCCTGGCAATCTGTTCATGGCCCTAGGAGAGAGCAGCTGCATGCCCTTTCCCAAATGGTTTTCTCTACAGCTCATGATCAAGAGGAGTACTCACCTAGACATCCACACATCCTTGTTCCTGTTATTATCGAGGAAGGAACTCATCATCTCTACACCACCGCAATAAATCGTCTCAGAGGCTGGCGATAATTTTATGGACATAGAATTTGCCACAACTCATTTGGTGACATCCCTAACCAAGGAGTCTCCGGTAAGAATGGAAGTCATTGACGGTTCCCCTATGAGCTCTGGACCTGTCACCCATGAAACCTACAGTTTGATGTTGCTTATGGACCCTAATCATCAAGAGACAATTTAATTTAACGTCTTCCCTTCACCCCAGTTTCCATTGATATCCCGTGGCTTATAATCCATATCTCACAAATTGACTGGAGACATGGTCATATTCCCTTCGGAGCACTGCCAGCTTTTAAGCTTGCCTAAAATTTCTGCACCAGATTGCATAAGAATGAACCTGATATCTACCGCCAAAGAAAATCTGTTGCCCATCCAATTCTCAGAGATCTTAGAGGTTGGTGACAAGAAAAAAGCTGATTAACTTCCTCCTCATCGTCCCTATGACTGTCCCATCGAGTCACTACCAGGTGCATCCATTCCCTTTGGACAGATCTATTCACTCTCGAAACCAAATTTACAGGTATTAAGAGAAGACCTTCAGAAGAATCAGTCAAAGGGTTTCATATTACCATCCACTTCACTGGAAGATGCTGCGCTCTTCTTCGTAAAATAGAAAGACAGGTCCTTGCGCCCCTGCATAGACTATCGGGAGTTGAATAATATCAAAAATTTAAAAAACAGATACCCCATACCTCTAATTCATGAACTAATGGAAAGAATCCGGTCAGCCAAGATCTTCACCACGTTGTATCTCCGCAGAGCATACAATTTGGTTCGTATCAGACCTGGTGAAGAGTGGAAGACTGCTTTCCAGACCCGCTATGGGCATTATGAATATCTGGTAATGCCTTTCAGATTCTGCAATGCACCAGCTACCTTCCAGCACCTAATCACGATGTTCTTCGAGAGCTACTGGACCAGTTCCTAGTTGCGTACCTCGATGACATCTTGGTTCAGGAGCATCAGAAGCATGTCTGAATAGTCCTGGAGTGCCTTCGATGGCATGTACTATATATTAACTTAGAGAAATGTGATTTTGAAAAGATAAAAATGCAATTTCTAGGATGTAACATCTCCCCTGAGGGGCTGAGTATTTTATTTTTTTATTTATTTAGAAAAATGTTTTACCAGGAAGTGATTCTCAAGAAATCCAGGGGGAGCATATGGGAGAGAAGAAAAACAATGACACAGGCAATATAAGTGTAGAAGTAGGAACACACTGGGAGTTAAGCAAATAGTGGTCTTGGCTCTATGTCCAGCGTACTCACACGATAGACGTGTTCAAAGGGCGTTGAGGGAATAAATCCCAAGAAATATAGATATGCACCTCCCCTCCGATATCACAGAGATGGATAGGTGCTCCAACAGATGAAAGGGAGATAAGAAGAACTACATAGCACAGATCAATAAACTAAGTGAAAACTTTATAGTAAAATATAAAAAACGCACTTACAATAGTGCCAATAAAATAGGCATGTATCACTTATTAGTGAACCACAAGATTGATCTCTCACCGCCTCCCGCAATGTTTGGGGTCAACAGTGTCTACTTGGTGAAACGCGTTGAGTGGAGGAATTTTGGTTACCCAGACGATCCGTATCCAGAACTGCCTGCAGTGTGACATCAGCATTGCGACCGAGCTGGCTGTGACTGTGCTGAGACGCTGAGATGGAGGGAAGATATACTCTGTACAGAGAACTCCCCAGCTGATCGAAAATGCCGGCTGAGAGCACAAATGACGGGGGACATTCACAGCTGATGTGGGTGACCCCACACATTGCGGGAGGCGGTGAGAGATATCGTGATCGATCTTGTGGTTCACTAATAAGTGATACATGCCTATTTTATTGGCATTATTGTAAGTGCGTTTTTTATATTTTACTGTAGCCCCAGTAAGAAATGGGGGCTATATATCTTTCTCCTACTGGTGTAAGTCCTGTTAAGGGCAGGCCACCAGTAGTTATCATGGGTTTTTCCCCCACATCAAGCCCTGCCTTGAGTGATAGAGGCAGGCCCCTGACTCTGTCTGCAGGCCTGAGACAGAGGAGAGGTCCTGCTGACATCATGAGGGGTGGGGCTCTCTAAAGTTAGTTCTGCTTGTTCCTGTAAGTGACAAGTAGTTCTGTCCTGGGAGCAGAGAGTGCTGGAGCAGAGAGAGAATATGGTCTGGGAGTTTGAAGGAGACAAGAGAGGAGACGCTCAGCACCTTGAGTAGAGCTGATAGCATTGTAGTGCTGTGGACCAATGCCCCTCACCCTTTTGAGGGGGTGAGGGGGGGGGGAGATCTACCTTCACCCAGAGGGTATATCTTTGGGGTGAGGGTTGGGGTATTGAAGCCCAACCAGCCCATCCTGCTAGAGTACAGCCTGGAGGAGAAGGAGAGGAGGACAATATCCTGTACACTGTGCATGAACTGCTGCTGTGTATGAACTGCTGCTGTGTGCTGTGGAAAGGACAATAAAGAGACATTGCTGTTTTATACAAAATACTCTGTGTGTGAGATTGGAAACTCTCGCCCTGGGACCAGGGCTTCTCTGGGAGGATTCCAGCCTATTCCTTAGGTTTTCGCCAGAGATGGAGGCGCTGCACCACCACCACTAAAGATGAAGGCATATACCCCAGAGGCCTGTCCCTGTTATCCCCAATACCAACGTGGGAGACTCAGGCCCTCCTGTTCCTCACAGGAATGCACCACCAACATACACGTAACCAGCCCTCACTACACCCTAGAGGTCCTATCTGCGACCGGGGGGGGGGGGGGACATGGGTTACATTACTATAAAGTTTTCACTTATTTTATTGATATGTGATACTGTATGTAGTTCTTCTTATCTCCCTTTCATCTGTTGGAGCACCTATCCATCTCTGTGATATCGGAGGGGAGGCGCATATCTATATTTCGTGGGATTTATTCCCTCAACGCCCTTTGAACACCTCTATCCTGTCAATAGGCTGGACATAGAGGCAAGACCACTATTTGCTTAACTCCCAGTGTGTTCCTACATCTACACTTATATTGCCTGTGTCGTTGTTTTTCTTCTCTCCCATATGCTCCCCCTGGATTTCTTGAGAATCATTATTACGTTTTGGAACCCGTGAAGACAGGTCCCACCGGAGGGCTTGAGCTGGGATTTCAGATTATTATAACACTTATTCACTCACTTTATTACAGTGGCGGCCGCCTTTAGCCTCCTGCGGCCTTTTCCCCGTGATTTTAAAAATCGCGGGCTGATGCAGGCTGATCGTGGCCGTTTTCGGCCGTTTTGGGCGCCTGCGGGCATTTCTATTGTTTAGCGCTAAGAGCTTTCATTGTCTCGCGCTATTAGCGCTATCAGCTGATTTCGGGCCGCGCGGAGAAGGCCCGTGAGAGTCGGAAAACATCCCCGAATTTTTTAATGGATGTTGGAGATTAAAAGGGGCCGCGACAGTACGTATTATTGTCTTAATATATATATATATATTGTTATTTTTCACTATTCACTATTGGGTGTTTGCGCCTATAATATCACTCAAAAAGGAAAGCGATACCGGCGCCTAATATGTCCAATTAGGTAATTGTCCTGGATATCCAGATGAATAAAGTTCAAGTCCCAATGATGTAATCTTGTAATCAAGGGATGACCAGATGTGATGTCCTCCGTTAGCTATGGAACATGGAATGACAAAAAGCAGAATTTAGTGCAACACAGCTAACAGAAAATCACAGACATACTCACAGACCTACACAGACAAGACACACAAACGCAAAGCTGAAAATAAAAATTGTTTAATACAACTATAAAATAATAAAATGTGGGACGATGCAACACTGATCGAGCCAATCCAGTAGAGTAAAACTGAAAAGCTACTCACAAGACGGCTCTATGACACAGGCAATGAGCGCCGATTAGGCGAATAGAATCTTTCCTTCCTGGGCTAAGCAGTTGAATCCAACGCAGCGTTCCTCCAGACACCGTGCTCCTCGAGACCGGAAGTGACGTCACCGGATGCCAGATACTGCGTCACAGGTAGGCGGGACTCTCGGCGGGATTTTCGAGCAGAGGTTCTTCTTGCTTTTGCTCCAGGGAATCAGCACTCAGTTCTCTCTGCTTCCTTCACGTACAAACGTCCAACAGTATAGAAAAAAACCCTACGCGTTTCGTGCGCTTGCGCACACTTCCTCAGGGGCTTTCACTATAATATCACTGTCACATACTCTTTACCAGGAAGTGATACATTGAGAGTTACCTCTCGTTTTCAAGTATGGCCTGGGCACAGAGTTATAAAAATAGATGGTTACATTAAAAGAATAGGGTTAAACACTCAATTCACAGACATTTCATGGACAAATAGAGTTGGAAAATTGTGTACAGGAGATAAAGGGCTTGTGATTTTCCTATTGAAATAGAGCAGCTTTAACATCACTTTAACATCACTTTAACATCACCAAGCAGCAGCCGAAGGGCAACAAACGGCTCACACCCTTTGGCTGCCCCTAGGCAACAAGTTCTTTGTGTCCTCTTGGCTCATTAACATTCCAGTGGGTGGCGTTGACGTTCCACAAAGTACAAGCAAATGTTAACCCTTAGCACACTGGTCCTTTGCAGAGGGGTGCAGCTCTTGGGGAGCCCCATCAGGCTGTCCGCCTTTGGGGCAATGCAGAATGTACATTGGGTAGTTGATTTTCAATGCAGCTGTGAACAAAAAGTTCTTTGTATCCTCATGGCTCATTAACATTCCAGTGGGTGGGGTTGACATTCCACAAAGTACAAGCAAATGTTAACCCTTAGCATGCCGTGAAAAGAAAAACAATGCACACAAGCGCATCACGGATTAGTATAAAAATAAATCAGTATTTAATATGTGGTCATACAGACCACAAAAGACAGAAAATGACTGAAGCAGCACAGTGCTACACATATAACACAATCACAAACCATAAAAAATACACAAGAAATATATATAATATATATGGTTACTCCGAATACAAGGATACTAACCCAATATTAGCTTAAATGAAGCACAATAACCATAGAAAAATATATATTAAATGAAAAAACCTTCAAATCAAACAACCCACTAAATATAAACCAGTGAAGTGTCAAATAGTAGGAAATTGATCTGAAACCACACTGAGGGGAGCAATTACTAGCCACAAGCGGCAGCT
Source organism: Ascaphus truei (assembly GCF_040206685.1). Taxonomy (NCBI): domain Eukaryota; kingdom Metazoa; phylum Chordata; class Amphibia; order Anura; family Ascaphidae; genus Ascaphus; species Ascaphus truei. The sequence continues at coordinate 481,451,918 of NC_134483.1, forward strand.
GGTGCCATGTGTGAACGCGAAAATGTCCGGACTGCACGAATGCACGGCAGATGGTTCTCTATGTTGGCGCTTAATGGTTGTCTTGCTCCAGCCAATGGGTGAATGCGCAGAGCTCCCCTTCATGACCTCTTCGAGAGGAGATGACTGGAAGATGGCCTTTAAACACTCGGGATGGTCACTACAAGTACTTGGTGATGCCCTTCGGCCTCTGCAAAGCACCTGCAGTGTTTCAGTACTTTGTGAACGAGATCTTTAGGGATCTTCACGTTATTGTTTATCTGGATGACATCTTGATCTTTTCTAAAACTACACATGAGCATTCGGGACACGTGAAGCATGTCCTTCAAAGATTGCAAGAGAATCACCTTTTTGCCAAGCTGGAAAAATGCCAATTCCACCAGACGTCGACTTCTTTCTTGGGATATATCATTTCCAACACGGGACTCGCCATGGATCCGGCCAAGATCAAAGCGGTGATAGACTGGCCTTGCACCCTCTCTATCAAAGCCGTACAAAGGTTTCTCGGATTCGCAAACTATTATCAGAGATTTATTCAATCTCCTACAGAGGTAATTTTTGTGAATTTTGTTTAAAGTATAGTTTTATTCGTCAGCCCCGTTCCTAGTAAGTGTATTACATTGTGTGTAACCATGTAAATTGTGTTACATTGTCTGTATGTCTTTTTCTGAAATAAATTACAATTTATTTTACCTCCTTGCTTTGCTCAATTAATGATCCCATATAAAAAGGTGTTGATAAACCTGGTCTCCTGTGACAGCCACGCATCCAAGTGGGCTGGTCATCCAGATACAAGGAGGATGATTGACCCTTTGAAGCGGACCTTCTGGTGGCCTGGTATGCGCAAGGACATCAAGAACTTTGTTTCGGCATGTGCCACTTGCACTCAGAATAAGACGACTCGCAACAACCCCCGGGCCTTTTTCAACCCCTCCCAATCCCAGATCGTCCATGGACGCACCTTTCGATGGACTTCATCGTGTAGCTGCCTAGCTCTAAGGGGATGGATACTATTCTAGTGGTAGTTGACCGCTTCTCCAAACAGGCGTACTTTATCCCACTTGACTTACCAGTGCCCCCAGACTTTCGGAAGTGTTCATTAAAGAGATCTTCAGACTTCACGGGAACACAGCAAGTCATCGTCTCTGATCGGAGTACCCAGTTCGTTTCCAGATTCTGGAGGGCCTTCTGCCAAAAACTAGGCATTTCCCTTAATTTTTCTTCTGGATATCACCTGCAAACCAATGGCCAAATGGAATGGACCAATCAATCCCTCGATCAGTTCACTCGCTGTTTCATTTCAAATGCTCAGGACAATTGGATGGACCTTCTCCCATGGGCAGAATTCTCACAAAACAATTTGCGTAACGAACCTACTCGGAATCTCCCTTCTTCACTAATTATGTTTTTCCTCCCTCAGCTCTTCCCACCACAGTTTCAAGATCTGGGGTCCCAGCTGCTGAAAACAGGATTCAATACCTCTAGGATTCCTGGTAAAAAAATTCAAGGAATTCTTAGACACGCCGTTTCTATACAAAAAAGACAAGCTGATCATCATCTCCATGAGACTCCCACTTACGCTCCTGGACAAAAGGTCTGGCTGTTGACTAAGCATATTTGTCTGATAGTAACCTCTCCTAAATTGGCACCAAGGTTCATTGGACCTTTCATCATCTCAGAAAGGGTCAACCCTGTCACCTATTGGCTGAAACTGCCGGCGACAATGAAAATTCCCTCGGTGTTTCACATATAACTCTTAAAACCCTTCATACAGGATCTCCACTCACCAATTCGGGACTTACCCCCTCAACCCATATTAGTGGAGGGCCAACAAGAGTTTGAGGTTCAGATGATTCTCGACTCCAGAGTATCAAGGGAAAGACTCCAGTACCTGGTACATTGAAGAGGCTTCAATCCTGAGGAGTTTGAATGGATTCCCAAGGAACAAGTACACGCCTCCAGACTGATTCGGGCCTTTCACCGTAGATATCCTTTTAAACCATCCCTGGCTCGCCCTGAGGTCTCACTGCAGAGGGGCGTACTGTACTGCCAGGATCCTGGCTAAACCCCGACCTCCGGACTCGTCACACACCAACCCCAGGGACGCGCGGACCCCCGTCTGCGCATACACGCTGCACTAGTAGGGAGACCTCAGGTCCTTGCTCCCGTGACGTAAACACGACAGACAACCTCATCGGTGATGCAGTAGCCTCATGCCGCACCCCCCTGCACGCACACGCACACGTCACGCGGCAGGTAATGACAGGACCGAACTCAGCTGTCTCTCACATGATAACCATTCACCTTCCTCCAATCGACTCAAAGCCTACATATGACATCACTACACCTGCCACCTCCCTATTGGCTCCTGTTCCTTTTTAATGCCCAGTCAGCCTCTTTTGGTTACTGAGCCTAAACTATTGTTTGTGTATCTTGCTTGCTGCTTACTGATGGTTGCCTGTTGCTGTGCCCTGCCTGACCTTCGTTGTGACCCCTGCTCGTATCTGGACTTCTCTCTTCTGTATCCCTGGGCCTCTGTTTACTTCTGGACTACCTCTCTCTCCTCTCTTCGACCATGGTTATGGATTACGACCACTCTTCTCTCTCTCCAATCCCTGACTAGGGCAAGTATCACAACCTACCTGTACTCTCCTATCCTGACCTGGCTACACAAACCTGACTCTGCAATCCAGACTTGGTCTCGTGGTTGTAGAGCAGCGGTAATACACATCCCCACCTTAGCCTCACGGTCTAGTCCAGTTTGGGGTGAGCACACGTTACAATATGCTCAGCCCTACAAACATGGACCCCGCGGAGGTGGGACGTCGAAAATTTGAACACAACGGCATGTTAAAAAAAGTGGAGAGATGTCTGGTACAAAATGATCAGCGAATGGATCTTCTCCAATGCTCTCTACACACCATTAGTGACTAGATTAGAGGCCTCTATCCAGTTTGTGATGAGCACACGTTACAGGGACTTGTTAAGGGAATAAATGCCTATTTTGCTTCACATTTACTAAAATTATAAATAAAAGCACTATATAATAAATAAATGCATTATAATTTTACATTTCATTATTATATGTAAGTTCGAGACATATTTAAGATTTGTTATGATGGTTAAATTGCTTTATCTGTTATGGATTGGCTAATAGATAAACAAATCATGAGGGTCACTTAATGATTAATTTGAAGAATGTTAGATGTGATTTCTTCTGGTCAATCAACAGTCTGAACTATAGTAAAAACTGTGAAAGCAAAGGACCTATGTTACGTCAAAGTTATCTATTTTAGACGAACTGACTGACTGTCATCTGTTTAGATGATGGGTTTATTGCTTTAATTTGTCAACTACGACATTGGAAACAAGGATCTCTTGGCTATAAAGGCTGCATTTTCTGAATGGAGACACTTACTTGATGGGGCACATTATCTGGTTACCGTTCTTATGGATCATAAGAACCGAGAATTTATTTGCTCCGCAAAAAGACTATCTGCCCACAAGCTCGGTGGGCCTTGTTCTTCGCACGTATCAATTTCCACGTGACATACCACCCGGGCTCTAAAAATGGGAAGGCTGTTGCCCTGTCTCAACTGACCCTTAAACCCTGAAAAGAACAGGTAGAGACCATTCTACCAAAAACACATTTCCTAGGCATCACGATTTCCTCTGACCTCCCTACCAGGATTAAGAGAGCCTATTCCAATGAATCCTTTCTTAACAACCTCCACCCGATGCTGAACTGTTCCTATGGGACGGTTTATGTAACTTTAAATACCACCTGTTCGTCCCTAAGGAAGTAAAACTAGAAGTGCTCCAACTAATGCATGACTCCCGATCAGCCGGCCACCCAGGTGTCTTCAAGACACAGGAACTTTTGTCTCACTCATTTTGGTGGCCCAAACTGGCCCAAGACGTCAAAGACTATGTTCTCTCTTGCAAGATCTGTGTCAGTACCATGGTTCCTTGAGCATGCCTTGTGGGTTGGCTGCAGCCTCGTCCAGTCTCCACTCGTCCTTGGGGATCAATATCAGTGGACTTTATAGTAGAACAACCCCGATCCAGTGGTAATGACACCATTCTTGTGGTAGTGGATCGGCTCACAAAAGATGGCACCATTTCATCGGTATACAGAACCGCTTTTCTGCAGAACAGATGGTCAAATTGATCCTAAAAGAGGTTTTTCGGCTGCACGGAGCCCTAGTTGAAATCATATCAGACAGGGAAGTACAATTCACCTCAAAATTCTGGAGAAACTTCTGCTCTACCTTGGAAATTTATCCTCAGGCTATCACCCTCAATCCAAGTCAGACTAAAAGGACCAATCAAACCTGGAGCAATATTTACGTTGTTTTGTTTGTCATCTCAGGATGAATGGGCTGACTTCTTACCTATAGCAGAGTTCTCTTATTACAACTTGCATCACTCCTCAATGCAACAGAGTCCATTTTTGCGAATTTTGGTTTTCAGCCAACATTTCTTCCCCGCTTTCCAGTTTCTAGCCCCATTCCGGTGGTCACAGAGAAATTTGTGGCTCTATGAAAAGATCCAGAAGACCCTAAAAGAGACACTTCATAAGTCTCAGACATGATATAAGAGAGCAGGGGATCAACACCGCAGACAATCTCCAAAATTATGGTTGGAGATAAGATCTGGCTCCCAACCAGAAACTTACGATTGAAGATCTCCACCATCAAATTGGGCCAAAAATGTATTGGTCCTTTCCGGATTTCGGCACTAGTAAATTCCGTGTCCTTCTTAGTAGAACTTCCAGAATCCATTAAAGTACACCTTGTTTTCCACACTTCACTACTGAAACCTTTCCGGGAGAACCCTTTTCCTGGATGTAGCCTTCCTCCTCCCGACCCTGGTCTAGTAGATAATGAGGAGGAGTTCATTGTGGAGAAAATCCTGGAGTCCCGACTATTTCGGGAAAACTCCAAAATCTGGTACCATGGGTGGGCTACAGTCCTGAGGAAAGGTCCTGGGAACAATAAAATGTTGTCCATGCCTCAGCTGGTCAAGGCCATCCACCAGAGTTTTCCAGACAAACTTAAAAGAGGATTGTCCAGATTATGCTTTTTGAGGGGGGAGTTTTGTCCGATACATCCCTGATGGGAGTTGAACTCTGGTCTTTCCTGCTCCTATCTGGCAGTTCTTCCTCGCTGACACCAGGCCTGCTGATACTGGTTTCCTGAGTCTGCAGACAAGTCACTACAGATCATAATTTGATAATCACCTGCACCTGTCCATTGCCTCAAGCCAGACCTTTATAAACCTCCCCTTCCTGTTCCACCTTGCTTGTTTATACTGGTGCTTCCTGGATAGACTAGCTCACTGCCTTGCTGGACGTTGTTGTTCCTGATATCGTTACCAGACCCCTGCTTGCTTACCGATAATGCCTCTTGCTTCCTGCCATGAACGTTTGCTTGCCTACCGACTACGCCTCTCGCTGCCTACCCTGGACCCCAACTTCGACATCATGGCTCAGCCTGTCTTGCCATTTCCAGGCACTGGGATCAACTCCACAGTTCTGCAAGACTTGACAAAAGGCAAACAATATCTTAACTTGCATTAAACGGGCAATGGATGGAAGGGACGTAAACATAATTATGCCGCTTTATAAACCATTATTAAGACCACACATTGAATATGGAGTAAAATGTTGGGCACCACTCCTCAGAAAAGGAACTAGAGAAAGTGCAGAGAAGAGCCACAATATTAATAAAGGGAATGGAGCATCTGATTTATGAGGAGAGGCAAATTAAATAGATTTGTTTACATTTGAAAAGTAGCATCTAAGAGGGGATATGGTAACTATATACAAATATATTCGGGGAACAGTACAAGGAGCCTTCAAAAGAACTATTCATCCCAAGGGCAGTACAAAAAACACAGGGTTATACTGTACCTTAAGGATGGAGAAAAGGAGATTTCGCCAGCAAAGGAAATGTTTATTTACAGAAAGGGTAGTTAAAATGTGGAATTCATTACCCATGGATATTGTGAGGGCAGATACAATAAATAGTTAACTAAACATGGAAAGAATGTTGATACAGGGAGTAATCTGATTGTCAATGTTTGGAGTCAGGAATGAATTTTTCCCCTTATGAGATATCATTAGATGATATTTTTTGTTTCCTTCCTCAGAATTAATATACTGTAAATATAAATATAAGATAAGTATCTGTCGTCTAAAATTTAGCATAGGTTGAACTTGAAGGCCGTATGAATATTTTCAATCTCATCTACTATGTAACTATGTAACGTGTATACTGTATAGCAGGTTATTGATATTAATTTGAAATAATCCCAGGAATATTTATCAATGTTCAAGAACATTTCCTAATTTCAATTTTTTGAAAGGACAGGAATAAAGTGGTCCATATTGAATTTCTAGCATTCTCTTACTAGTAGCTGAACCATTAACAAGCGGGCACTAACCTGTGACTTACTGATATTATAATAATATATAGTAAGTAGTATTACTATAGTGACTGACCCTTGGTCAACGTGGGGTGTGTTCTGGCCCCGTCCTGGTCCTGTACATGTTTCTGCCTGTGCTAGTATATTAACTTGTATCTAGCACAGTGACCAATTATTCTAGGGGAAGAAACAGACCCACCACCACCCCTAGCCATAATTCCAGCTTCTGCTGTGCCTGTTAGTGCTGCCAATAAGCCCACTATTGAGTTATTTGCAAACAGTATTTCCTTCTTGCCACAGTTTACTGCCGAACAAATTGTGATGTTGATATTACTAGACTCTGAAAAGATGCTAAAACACTCAAATGCTGAAGAGGGAGAGTCATAACCATAGGGACTTGATGACTTTGAGAAACAAGAGGGTGGATATGATGATTCCTCCATTAAAATACCACTTGCTGTGAATGAGGATTCTGGTTATGATTATGAGGATGCTGCTGATGCTGTTAAAGACTGTGAATTAAGACGCACAAGTGGTGGTGGCCAGGGGAATGATGAATATGATACTGTTTAAGATAAAAGTGATGATACTGTGATCGTTCTTCGCAATTGTGAAAATTCAGATTCTCACAAGTAAATTGAACACAAGAAACAGTAAAAATAATAGCTACAACAACCCTGTATATTCATTATTTAATAAACAGAATAAAACCTCATCATCCACAACATCACATACATTATTATTCCTTCCTCCTCATCAGCATAAACAACCTCTGTAACACAGATGTAATCATCATCACTATACAAATTGACCAATCTTGGATCTGTTTGTGGTGATGATGATGATGTTGACACCCCAGGGTGAAAACTACCACCTGCACCACATTCACAACAACATAGACAACCATGATAACATTCACAGGTTCATCCACAATCACCAGTTATGCCTCCTTTGCCCATACTTACAAGAGCTATTGTGTGGCGTTATTTTAAACTCTCAAAGGATCTGGTTACAGCTACATGTTGCTTTTGTAGAACAGTTGCTAAAATGGTCAAGCCAGGTACCCATCTTGACATGCCACCACCAGACCCGCCACCACCAGACAAAGGTGCAGCCAAACTTAGAAAGTCAGCAACAAAGGGGATGGCAGAAATGAGAAAACACAGTATAATTTAACAGGTGTAGATGGAGACAATACATCACTGGCATCTTAACTTAGATTTAACACACTCACCCCCAACACAATCACTATTAGCTCATGATGGCAATGCATTTATAATGGGGATTTAGATTATATTGTTGTAACATGGATGATGATAATCAATAGCAGTGATGATGAGGATGTTGATAAAGATGTCATGGGTGCTAGACATGCTCTCCTGCATAGTAGCAGTTTGCAAAGCAGACCTAATGATGTTAGTGCTACTGCTACTAGCAAAATCCACTTGATAAGCAGCAATGTAACAAGAGCAGTCCACAGTTCGGGAAGTGTTTGATTAGGAGAAATATTCCACTATACCCATAAAAGAGTTCTGGGGCTAAATGTCGTTTTAGCTAAAAGGCTTGCTATAAACGTGTTTCTGTTAAAATTTGTTGTATCTCAGGGGTTCTGACAGCTTATTCAAAGTTGTGAGCCACGTGGGACCATCCCATGCAGAATGTTTTCCTCTCTAACAAGGTGCTTTCCGAGCTGTACAGAACAATGAAGGTTCTCAGAGGGCAGCCTATGTGGGCATAAATTAAACACCAAAACCGAAAACAACACGGTGGTCATCCTCATCACCGCTTTCTTTGTGGTTGCTTGTTTACCATATGACACTCAAATGCGACATCACAAGCCTTATGTAAGGCATGTCCCATCTCATTGGAAGACAAGAATACGATGGGGCAACATATCCACCCCTTTTAGATTATACAGAAGAAAATAAAGAAGAAAGGAAAGAAGAAAATAACCGAAGATTTCTCTTCAACCAACATATGATTGTGGACTTCTTCGCATCGGCTGTTGAGGAGCATTGCGTCGTGGGTCAAGAGATGGTGCCTGAGTAGGACAGGGTAAAGACATTAAAGGTAAGAAAAACATTAATTGTATTTTATTTCATTGTGTATTCTTTTTTAGTTTGCCCATTTACTGCCAATGTGTTTATCTATGCCCCTGTATGGGTATAAATAAGCACAGTGACAAGCAATACATTTTTTGGCAAATGTTTTTTTTTTATTTGAATGTCATGTAATGTCATGTATTTTATTTAGTGAAAGGTTTTTTTTGGTTGCCCATTGACTGAAGTATTACGGGCATGGTATACCACTGTGCCAATCAATTGGTTCAATGGCAAATGTTTTTTTATTGAAATGTAATGTATTTTATTCAGTGCTTGTTTTTTTTTAAATTTGTAGCTTGTCCATTCATTGCCATTGTGGCAAACCATGGGCATGGTTTACCACTGTGCCAACCAATTGGTTTATTGGCAAATGTTTTTTTTTATTATTGAAATGTAATGTATTTTATTCATTGGTGTAAAATAAGTGTGTAAAAGCGCTAGTGCAATAATATTGATGAAAAAACAGGAGGAACAAAACCTGAGATACAGTCCTAGAGGGTAGGTAGTCCTGGAGCTGCCGTGGAGGGTTAATCTGGGATCTTCCGACCAGATATGCAAAGTTTGGGTAGAAAAAACCTCTTATGGCGCTGAGGGTAAGTGGCTGGAACAAGAGTCTTGTGCTGAGGTTTCTTTTGGATAGGCTCAGAGAGGGAGACAAGAGAAATACAAAAAACCACAATAGTGTATTACCCTTTATTCAATGTAAGACATATGGATGGAAATATGGAGCATTTATTAGTTAAAACAATTGTAACTACAATTGGTGTAAAACATGAACTGTAAAATGAACAGTGGATGATCTTCTGTTAGTTAAAGGAAAAAGGGGCTTCCCAGCACTTGGGCCGAAAGAAGCCTTGCTGCTCCACCAGAGGTAAAACTGAAATCCTACTCACCGTCCTGGAGTAGGACATGTGCAATGGTACGGGGTCTTTAACCAGGGGTGGCCGTCTGCTGTGGGGTGCTGGACGTCTGCTTGAAGCGTGCGGGGAGGTTTCCAGGAGTACTCGTGGTGTTAACCAACTGAGTGGTTTTCGCGCGTCTCCTCCGCTGACGTCACCGCCGGATTGGCTCAGCTACGGTGTCCCTGGATGACCACAATACCTTCCTACGCGTTTCGAAACACTCGGTCACGTGTTTCTTCGTCAGGGAATGTATTTATCGTATGTATCGTCAGGGAATTTTATTCATTGCTTATATATTTTATTTGTAGATTGACCATATATTGCCATTGTGGCAAACCATGCCCATAATATGGGCATGATTTAACACTGTAACAATCAATGGGTAGAGGGGTTTGGGTAGTTGCCCAGGGGAGGGTGGTTATGCCTCCCAGGTGGAGAGCTGAATGGGGGTTAACCTTTTAATTACAATAGTGGTTAATAACTGCTAAGGTGATTAAGGGGCTAAAGGCCAGTAGTTTTCATTTTTATTTTACTGTCAGTGCCCACTTAAGAATAGGAAGATGAGGGAACGAGGATGGCCTTCATCCTTGCGGGTTTAGTACAACTTAGTAGAATTTGATAATTATCTTGATTTCATTTGTGCTAATTCTTTCTATCATAGCTGGTGATGATTGTTGCATCGTATTCTATTTATGACCATGATATTTCTTATTGTATAGTTTCTCTCCCATTTTCAGCAGCTATACAATTGCACAATATTATTTATTTATTGTCCACAGTCATGAGGTATGCTGGCATATATTGTATGCCATATATGTCATTTTCTTCCAATTCAAGTGATGATATTGCTTGCTATTATGTAATGTTCCTGCTATTGACCCTATGCTTGCAACAACTTATGCTTAACCTTTGGCACTATTTATATATTTGTATATTTATTCGTAATTGTATAGTACATAATGTTTGGTGCTTACTTTGGGGGTCACCCAATAAAAAATTTCTTCAATGGTATTGTATTTCTATATTTTTAACATGTTGATTATTTGTTGATCACTGTCAGTTTAATTTAATTGCTTGCCTATTAGAGTACATGGGGTCAGTGTTATGCAGCCAGTGTTATACCCTTGAGGAAGCTAAAGCAAAATGCATAGGGTGTTTACTGTGCATAAGCCAACAGTAATCATTTCCAGCTGACTGATCATTGAGGACATGCAGATCACTCTATCTGGTCTGAGCCTAGATATTTTCTAATACCACGTAACGTGGAAATCAAGAGTGATAGACGCGTATACCTGTGAGAGGATGCTAATGCAGGGCTGTAGCGAGCGGGACGAGTTTCCAGTTGCTCCTGATTTGAGTCAGTTGTACTCTCAATGCTCTTTTCTACCATTCAAATGTGAGTACGATGTATGCTCATGTTTTAATTTGTTATTAAAATGTACTAGGCTATGTTGGCCTTTTCTCTGTTCCACATATGTTCCTGATGCTGTGTCTGCAAGTCTGCCATTTCCACCTGTTCTGGAATCGTGGATCCACTTTGGAATTTCTTCACTGTATGGTTCAGCTACCATTTGTCCTTATTAAATATTTGTTTTCCTTTCCCCTTTATTTCTTTGTTTGAACATTGTTTCTGTAGGTGAGAAACTTACCAGACTGCAGGGAAAGAATTGCTAGTGTTCTAATTTTCAGGTTTCTTTTGTAAGTGCACTGTTCTATTTTATGTTGTGCTGTTCCTTTTACTTCATATTTAAAAATCAGGAATGCAACCAGATTGAGTTATGAGCCCCTGAGGAATTTGCAACCCATAGTGAAACAGGTAGGGCGATTTGAGTGGATGGAGATTTGAAAAGGAATCGAGCACTAGAAATACAACATTAGACCCGTGGAAGACAGTTCACACCTGGGGAGCTGCAGGAGGTGAAAGCCAGAGCGGCATAGAAGACACTTTGATAACAACACTGAAATCAAAGCACCACTGACTGACTGGAGGCTCAAAATAACATGTTATCCAATTATCCAATATTCTTATTAATCATATATGATTGTGAGGTTTTTTTTACCTGACCTTAAAAATGTTATAGTGGCTTAAAAAAGTGACAAAAATCCTCCACCGTACAGCAAATGAAAATATCACTTCTGAGCACAGTCACATGTCTTAGGCATGTCTGCCACCCTGATTTTCATCATGATCTCCTAGCATGCAGTGCTTCCACTACAGAAAGTGATTCTGGAAAATGACATGCAAATGAGCACACAGTGTTACCTTTGCTTCAAATATATTTAGACATGGACCATTATAAGTTTATGCCTGCTGTATTACTGTATGTAGCCTTTCCGCACAGCCTGGGTTAAAGTGCACAGCCAGTAAACCTACTAACAGAGAGCTATTTCAACTGTTTGAGTCTCATCAGTCTGAGGCTGGTTATACTGGCTTTGTCACTTTTTTACCCACCATAACTTATTTAAGGTGTGGGTGAAACCTACAGAAGGAGTCTTTCCTTATATCCCAGCATCCGTGGGCATGGGAAAGAGCACATATTGGAAATTGGAGACACTCTGCAGGACAGTCCATAGCTGTCTGTATTAGCCCATCATTAGAATGGGACTCGCACTGTGTGAATCCTACCGGGCTGCATCTTTCTCTAAGAGATGAACACTGTGAGATTGAATCAGTCACTCTACCTGCGCACCTCTAACAGGCGATCAAGTTGCTTTTATTTGATTTTAATAGCACAGTATTGAAGCAGGGTGTCTCTGGAGCTGAATTGCATTAATTTCAGGTCATGGGACACCCTACTTCCTGAGTTACAGGCCCCGTTATGGGAAGCTGGTATCCCAGACATATTTAAATTCTCTCACATCATGGCCCACGTGACCTGGACATTAAAAAAATGCAGGGAGATAATGGCACCCGCTAATGGGCCCTGCAACTCGGGAAGCAGGGGGTCCCCGAGAAGGAAATTAATGCGGTTCAGCTCTGGAGATCCCCTGCTTCAATATTGTGATATCAAAATAAAATAACAGCAGCTTCATTACAAGGCAATGTACAAGTGGACCTTGTTTATTAGGGGTAGAAAGGGTTGGTGAAGGGGGTAGGTGCCCCAGGGTGGGTGGTTAGGCCTACCAGGAAGGTTGCATGAGGGGGTTAACCTAATTTATTACCTTAGCAGTAGTAACTGCTATGGAAATGAAATGGTTAAACCCTTTCACCTCCCACCCGAAGGGTTTAACCCCCCCACAGAGGGGAAACAACCCCGTTCACACACCCCCTATAATCATGTACGCCCAATAAAGATTAGAATACAAACACCAATATAATACATTGAATAACCTTCCCGCGCACCCCCCCCCTAACACATACAGTACAGAAATGGGAAAAATCCCTGTTTTCCATATCTGAATAAAAACACATCTGCCAATTAAAAAATAAAACATAACCAACACATTACCCAGCCAGCATATGGTAAATTAAAGTTGTACTAAACCCGCAAGGATGAAGGCCATCCTCGTTCCCTCATCTTCCTATTCTTAAGTGGGCACTGACAGTAAAATAAAAATGAAAACTACTGGCCTTTAGCCCCTTAATCACCTTAGCAGTTATTAACCACTATTGTAATTAAAAGGTTAACCCCCCATTCAGCTCTCCACCTGGGAGGCATAACCACCCTCCCCTGGGCAACTACCCCAACCCCTCTACCCATTGATTATTACAGTGTTAAATCATGCCCATATTATGGGCATGGTTTGCCACAATGCCAATATATGGTCAATCTACAAATAAAATATATAAGCAATGAATAAAATACATTACATTTCAATAATAAAAAAAACATTTGCCAATAAACCAATTGGTTGGCACAGTGATAAACCATGCCCATGGTTTGCCACAATGGCAATGAATGGGCAAGCTACAAATTTAAATCTGCATATCCAGATAATTTTGGTCTGCTTTATTGTTGTACAAAACACATTTTTAAACATGCAATTACATTAGACAATGGAATAAAGATTACATTTTTACATCAGATGCAAGGGTCAAGGGGCATGGAAGAACAAGGTAGCCCAGGGTTCAGTTGGCCACATGAGCCCCAGGGTAGGACATAAATGGCCAGGGCCTAACCTTTATTTTAGTGGTCCCTGGAACCTTTGCTGTCACAATAAACATTGGATAATCTGCTCCAGACCTCTTGGAAAGTCTGTTTATTTGGAGCTGTGTTCAATCTAGAGCTTGTATATTAACATTTACAACTTTACTCCGCCCCCCCTCCCATCGGGCCATCTGCCCCCCCTCCCATCGGGCCATCCACCCCCCCCCTCCCATCGGGCCATCCGCGCCCCCTCTCCCATTGGGCCATCCGTCCCCCACCTCAAGTGGGCCATCCGCCGCCGGGCCCATCATGTTGGGCCAGAGCGTCCGCAGGTCCCACTATGGGGAGGGCCCAGGCAAGGTAACGGGTGTGCTCTGGGGGGGAGGCCGGACATCGCTGCAGCTCGTGCTCTTCCCGGGTGCAGTGAGGCTCAGGGCGGCCCTGTCTCATGTCTGTGGGCTGGGAGGCCTCACGATGTCCCTGGGGCGGCCGCGGCCTTGTCTCTGTGTGGGGGTTGGGAGGCCTCGCTTGGGGGTTCCCGGGGGGCTACACTGATGTAACGCTGCAGTTACCTACCCATCCACAACTCACCCACCCTCCCCCACCCTCCCACTCACTCACCCCAGCCTCCCACTCACTCACCCCCACTCCCTCCCACCTACTCACCCCCCAACCCCCCCAGCTACTCACCCCCCACCCCCCCACCTACTCACCCCCCACCTACTCACCTACTCACATCCCCACCTACTCACCCTCCCACCTACTCACCCTACCACCTAGTCACCCTCCCACCTACTCACCTACTCACCCTCCCACCTACTCACCCTCCCACCTACTCACCCTCCCACCTACTCACCCTCCCACCTACTTGCCTACTCACCCTCCCACCTACTCACCCTCCCACCTACTCACCCAGTCACACTCCCACCCTCTCACCCAGTCACCCTCCCACCCTCTCACCCAGTCACCCTCCCAGTCACCCTCCCACCCAGTCACCCTCTCACCCTCCACCCCAGTCACCCTCTCACCCTATAACCAAGTCACCCTCTCACCCTCCCAGTCACCCTCTCACCCTCTCACCCTCTCACCCTCCCACCCAGTCACCCAGTCACCCTCTCACCCTCCCAGTCACCCTCCCACCCAGTCACCCTCTCACCCTCCCACCCAGTCACCATCTCACCCTCCCACCCAGTCACACTCTCATCCTCCCACCCAGTCACCCTCTCCCCCTCCCACCCAGTCACCCTCTCACCCTCCCAGTCACCTTATCACCCTCTCACCCTCTCACCCTCTCACCCTCTCACCCTCCCACCAAGTCATCCTCCCACCCAGTCACCCTCCCACCCAGTCACCCTCCCACCCAGTCACCCAGTCACCCTCTCACCCTGTCACCCTCCTACCCAGTCACCCAGTCACCCTCTCAGTAACCCTCTCACCCAGTCACCCAGTCACCCTCTCACCCACCCAGTCACCCTCTCATCCAGTCAGCCAGTCACCCTCTCACCCTCCCACCCTCTCACCCTCCCACCCTCTCACCCTCTTACCCAGTCACCCTCCCACCCAGTCACCCTCTCACCCTCCCAACTAGTCACCCTCCCACCCAGTCACCCTCCCACCCAGTCACCCTCCCACCCAGTCACCTTCCCACCCTCCCACCCAGTCACCCTCCCACCCTCCCACCCAGTCACCCAAGTGTCACCCTCCCACAGAGTCATCCTCGCACCCTCCCACCCTCCCAGCCAGTCACCCTCCCACCCAGTCACCCTCATACCCAGTCACCCCCCAGTCAAACCCTCCCAGTCAACCCTCCCAGTCACCCTCCCACAGTCAACCCTCCCAGTCACCCTCCCACCCAGTCAAGTCACCCAAACAACCAACCAACCCAGTCACCCTCCCAAGTCACCCACCCACCCAGTCACCCTGTCACCCACCCACCCAGTCACCCAGTCATCCACCCACCCACCCACCCACCCACCCAGTCACCCTGTCACCCACCCACCCAGTCAAACCAAGTCAACCCACCCAGTCACCCTCTCACCCTCTCACCCAGTCACCCTCTCATCCTCCCACCCAGTCACCCTGTCACCCTCCCACCCTGTCACCCTCTCACCCTCCCAGTCACCCTCTCACCCTCTCACCCTCCCACCTAGTCACCCTCTCACCCTCCCACCCAGTCACCCTCTCACCCTCCCACCCAGTCACCCTCCCACCCTGTCACCCAGTCACCCTTTCACCCTCTCACCCTCCCACCCAATCACCCAGTCACCCTCTCAGTCACCCTCTCACCCAGTCACCCAGTCACCCTCTCACCCACCCAGTCACCCAGTCACCCTCTCACCCACCCAGTCACCCTCTCACCCAGTCACCCAGTCACCCAGTCACCCTCTCACCCTCTCACCCTCTCACCCTCTCACCCTCCCACCCTCTCACCCTCCCACCCTCTCACTCCCCCACCCTCTCACCCTCTACCCAATCACCCTCCCACCCAGTCACCCTCTCATCCTCCCACCCAGTCACCCTCTCACCCTTCCACCCAGTCACCCTCCCACCCAGTCACCCTCCCACCCAGTCACCCTCTCACCCTCCCACCCAGTAACCCAAAGACACCCTCCCATCCTCCCACCCAGTCACCCTCCCACCCAGTCACCCTCGCACCCTCCCACCCTAAGTCACCCTCCCACCCAGTCACCCTAAAGTCACCCTCCCACCCAAACCCACCCTCCCAGTCACCCTCCAAAGTCAACCCCCAAACCCACCCACCCAGTCACCCTGTCACCCACCCACCCAGTCACCCAGTCAACCCAGTCACCCTAAGTCACCCTGTCACCCACCCACCAAGTCACCCAGTCACCCTAACACCCACCCGACCCAGTCATCAGACCACCCACCCACCCAGTCACACTCCCACCCACCCTGTCAACCCAGTCATCCTGTCACCTTCCCACCCACCCACCCACCCACCCTAGTCAACCCAGTCACCCTCCCAACAACCCACCAAGTCACCCTCCCACCCACCCACCCAGTAAAGTCACCCTCCCACCCACCCAGTCACCCTCCAACCCACCCAGTCACCCTCCCACCCAGTCACCCTCCCACCCAGTCACCATCCCACCCAGTCACCCTCTCACCCAGTCACCCTCCCACCCAGTCACCCTCCCACCTAGTCACCCTCCCATCCCCTACTCACACACTCACCCCCTACTCACACACTCACACACTCACCCACCCTATTCACACACTCACCCACCCGACTAGTCACATACTCGCTTCTTAGTAGAAATGTACGCCTTTTTTTAAAAGTGGGGGTAGGGCTAGGGGCGGGACTAATGGCAGGCTGGGGGCGGGGCTAGGTGGCGAGTAGATTTTTTGGTTGGGCGAGTAGATTTTTGGGTAATTTGTCGAACACTGTATACATATATATATATAGAGGAGAAAGAGAAGAGAGCGCACGCCCCATAGTGTAAAACTGTATATTTAATGATGGGAAGGAGGAGGGGGGGGAAAGAATATCACTCACACTCCTCCTTCCCATCATTAAATATACAGTTTTACACTATGGGGCGTGCGCTCTCTTCTCTTTCTCATCTACAGATTCCATAGGATGTGGTTCATCCTCTTGAGAGCAGCCGGAGACCCCCTGCACCTACGTCATTAATTTCATTGACGAAATATTTCACAAAGGACTGGTTTTTCACTTCATTTTCTTTTCTTTTCTTTTTTGCACATTAATGTACTGCGTTTATTTTAAGTTATTTTATTGAATATATGTTTATTGTTTTACACGCAGGCACTGACACTAATCTTATTTTATGTGCTATTAACACCATATATAAGAATTTAATCACTATTTATACCCACTGAGGCGCTGCTTTTTCTTGTTTTGTTAGTACATACAGTATATATATATATATATATATATATATATATATATATATATATATATATATATATATATATATACATACAGTGGTTGACAAATCACCAAAAAATCTACTTGCCACACAAAAAAATCTACTCGCCACCTAGTACCAAACGTGTGCTGCTTGGGCCAATATTTACTCGCCCGGGGGTTAAATCCACTTGCCCGGGGCGAGCAAATGTATAGGTTTGTCGAACACTGTATATATATATATATATATACACATATATATACATATATACATGTACATACATGTACATACATATATACATTTACATACATGTACATACATGTACATACATGTACATACATGTACATACATGTACATACATATATACATACAGATATACATATATATATATATATATATATATATATATATATATATATATATATATATATATATATATATAGCAACTGTAAATATTACTGTATGTTCATTTGCATGTCTTAGACAGAAATGTAGGTGTGCAGCGCACAGTATCCAAACGAGAGCAGGTCTGGCAAAAACTTTCTTTATTTAGCAAGGCATAAAATTGGGGGACGCAGCCCTTCAACGCGTTTCGTGCAAAGCACTTTGTCAAGAAGTGCCTTTACACGATATACAGCCACTTAAATACAGATGACCGGTCAAATCTCGCGATATGTCGTGACGTCATCAGACCGCCACTAGCCAATGAAAATTATATCCCTCGCGCATGCGCGCCGCGATCGAGCCCTGTGATAATGACAACCACCGCATACCAATCATCTCACTGTCACGGCGACGTGCACCAGCTGGTAAACACAGCGCTGCTCAGGAGACCAACCCTGGATGCGGCAATTGAGTAACCCAGACCCCTCGCCGCGCGCATGCGCATGTGGATAATCTAAAATGCCTTATCCATTGACGGATCGATGCGTCTGAGCTGCCTAGGAGTAGAAGAGAGCAGACTCATATACAACGATCCATCCGGAGAGGCAATGACAGATTTATACAAGTGTACATTAAAAAAAAGCGGCTTACCTCCACAAAACTACGCGTTTAGTTTGGCAATCAATGTCACCATACATCATTATAATAAACAGTTCAATAGTATACAATTTATTGTTTAAAAACTTAACTAAACTAAACTAAATACACCCTTAAAATACAAGTATACTGCTATACTCGTGTAAAAACAGTTGTGCTCCCTCCTGATGACATTGTGATCATTATATTCATATAAAGCAATACTCAAATAATAATTTAATTCCTCTGTGGATAACCCTATAGAAAAAACACATTGGCAATTAAGCACTAAAAGCATTAGTATAAGCCATTATACCACATAGGGAACAACAATAGGAAACAACAAGTTATTGTCTATTTGTGCCCGTTCCTGAACGGTTAATTCATCATTTTTGATTTGCTATTAATAAGGTTATTTTCATAAACCAATCATATAATGAACCACGAAACGCGTTGAAGGGCTGCGTCCCCCAATTTTATGCCTTGCTAAATAAAGAAAGTTTTTGCCAGACCTGCTCTCGTTTGGATGCTGTGCGCTGCACACCTACATTTCTGGACTCTTCTCTATACAGCAGCACGCATTGGAAGGGAGACTCTGGAGGTGATTGAGACAGTGAGTACTCACAAGGGGCTATCCCAATGAGGTGGAGGAGGGTGTCCCAGGACAATCTACCCCAACCTTCAGGGTTTCTTTGGTGCCCCTCCATTACTATGGACTGAGTATACATACAATTAATTGATACCTTAATACCCAGTGCTCTCCCTCCCTTCAGAAACACACACACAGCACTTTGAGCACCATTTTTCTATCCTTACCATGTCTTAGACAGGTCTGCAACCCTGTCTTTCCCCATTGTCACCCAGCATACAGCGCTTCCACTGTAGCAAGGGATTCTGGGAAATGACATGCAAATGAGCACTCAGTGCCACCTTTTGTCTCAAGCTCGTATTACACAAGCCAATCCTCAAGCCAATGCATGCTGTTTTAAACACAGCTTTTAGACAGAGGCTGGGATGAGATGCAAAGCCATTAGACCCACTCACATACATGTTTCAACCTTGATGGGTATCATCAGTGTGAGGCTGGTCTTAATGGCTAGAGCAGGTTTGAGACTAGACTAGGTAATCACCACTGTCATTAAGGTTATGGTGGGTAAAAAAAGTGACAAAAACCCTCCACAGTAAAGCATAAAGCAACTGTAAATATTACTGTATGTTCATTTGCATGTCTTAGACAGGTCTGCAACCCTGTCTTTCCCCATTGTCACCCAGCATACAGCGCTTCTACTGCAGCAAGGGATTCTGGGAAATGACATGCAAATGAGCACTCAGTGCCACCTTTTGTCTCAAGCTCGTATTACACAAGCCAATCCTCAAGCCAATGCATGCCGTTTTAAACACAGCTTTTAGACAGAGGCTGGGATGAGATGCAAAGCCATTAGACCCACTCACATACATGTTTCAACCTTGATGGGTATCATCAGTGTGAGGCTGGTCTTATTGGCTAGAGCAGGTTTGAGACTAGACTAGGTAATCACCACTGTCATTAAGGTTATGGTGGGTAAAAAAAGTGACAAAAACCCTCCACAGTAAAGCATAAAGCAACTGTAAATATTACTGTATGTTCATTTGCATGTCTTAGACAGGTCTGCAACTCTGTCTTTCCCCATTGTCACCCAGCACACAGCGCTTCCACTGCAGCAAGGGATTAAGTACCCCTAGTATAAATGCCCCAGGTTCCCCATGGCGGAAGCTCAGCCCTCCTGTGAGCCAACAGGTATAGCACCACACTGAGAAGTAGTCAGATACACCTACACACCCCAATCTCACTTAAGGGGGTGGGGGAAAGAGGGCTACATATATATATATATATATATATATATATATATATATATATATATATATATATATATATTCCACTTCTAGCTTAGCACAGCAAGCTCTATCATTTAGGTTTTAATGTGGTTTATGTTTTCTCTTTATTAATAAAACTTTATTATTTTATTATTAGTGATTAGAGTGCATCATAAGAGATATTGTCCTCTCTTTGCTGTTCATACCTATTATCCTAGATATCACCACTCCAGGAAGTATTGTATAGAAGCTGAGCAGGGACACCCTCCCCCTCCCCCCACCCCCCTCCCCCCTCCCGCCTCCCCATTGATTTATATATGTCAAGTGGGCCAGAAATTTGAACTTTGACTTCTCTAGCGGTAAGAAGTTTATTCCTAACAATTTGAGGAGAGCTATTTTAGATTAAATTGGGAAGCAGTATAAATGCACTACTGCAGAATTTAAGACTGTGAAATACACAATCAATTAACTTTTACATCATCAGAGGACTGCGGGTTGGACTAATCAGTGAATGAAACTTATGACTAAAACATTACTCCATTATAGTTTTTTTTTTTCACATTTATAGAGTATGTGAATAAGGGGAGGGTTACTTTGCATTTAGGTTAAAAACACACTAGCACACTAGCACCAACTATTGTTACTCTATTTTGAGGCCACGGAACAATTGCAGTGTTTATGAAAGACAAAGGAATTTCAAAGTTCAGTGGATTTTATTCAAAACCCTTTCACCCTACATCTGTGTTGCTCCAAAGGCAGACATCAGAAAGGATTCTGGTACCCCAAGAGCTGATCCCCTCTGCACAGAACAATCATGCTAATGGTTAACATCTGGGATTGCTTGCTACAATGTGTTTTGCCAGCCCCACCCTCTGTAATTTTTATGACTGGACAAAGCAATTTTAAAACCCAGCTGAATTCATTCAGAACCATTTCAGCCTGCATCTGCATTGCTCCAAAGGCAGACAGCCTCTGGTGGCATCTAAATGGAAAGCCAAAGGGTGTCAGCCATTTGCTGAAGTTTGCTGCTTGGTTTTGGGTTGGGAAAAATCTTCCAGTACAATTTATCCTACCTCTTCTAACATAATTTTAACCTTGTCTGAAACTGTTCCATACCCCCATAATAATATATTATCTATAACTGTCCATAAAATGTCTGTAAATTTAATGTATTACCCTGTTCATTTAAGGAAAGCATGTATTATCATATCTCTGTGTCCAGCACATACTTGATAACAAGAGGTAACTGTATTACTTCCTTGTAACACATTTTATAAATAAATCAAACTAAAATGATGTTGTGGGGCTGCAACATGTAAATAAATGCAAGGGATTTACACCTGATTTTGCATGCACAGAAAACAGTAAGTCTGTCTACATCTGTATTCAGAGAAGCTGTCTTAAAAACTGTGGGCAGGTCATATATAACAACAGAAAAAAAATTTGTGTTTAAAGAGGCGATCGCATTCTCCACTGCATCTGAATGGAAGTTTAGCCCTGTCCAGTTCAATTCATATCACTAGGAGCATTTTATGACCATGCAGTATGATTGCTACCAAAAGCCAGGTTTCCAGCAGCAAACAGGTTAAAGAATTCAACTACTATACTACATATTTTGACTTCTGCTTAAATACTGTAGTGTTATATAATTTGTCAAGCAGCATGAGTGTGCTTACTAAAAAAAGCATATTCTATATCTGTAAATCAGATCTGATTTTGCAGAATGTTATCAAATTTGGCACATGGATTAATTCAAAGTGACTTCTGAGCATTTTAAATGAATATGAAATATCATACCAGTGACCGTGCATACAGAGTATTATATAAAAACATGACATGGTGAATGCGTAAAATGTTCTGATTAATCATAAATAAATGCTAATTACTTTGCTTAAGAGACATTTGGAATGCAGGGTCAATGTTATATATTTATGTCTATGGCTTTATTTAATTAATGAAACACAACTGATTACTTTGAGCAAGATGTCAAGAGCTCTCAAATCATTGCAAAAAAATACATGTACTGTAGGAGATTCTAGATATTTGAATAGTTTGATATTTAATATGGAAAAAATAGGAAACAGTCACTTATGAACAGTAGCCATTACACATCAACCAATAATTTGAGGATAACCCTGGGGGAGGTAATTTCTATTTTTAAACTTCAAATAAAAGTCTTTTAAACTCACATACTGTCTTTAAAAATTTCATTTTGTGTGTGATTAAAATTAGAAAGACAGGAACAGTACTTCTGGGAATTACTGTAAGTTACATTAATAATGATTCATTTTGTCATTCTTACGCTTTATTTTCATTTGTCACCAATTATATACTTAGTGTGGACAAAATAATTAAACATTGGTTAAACAAGAAAATTCAAGATCAATAAAACGTTAAATGCAATAAACATACATACAAACAATTTGAGTAAGATACAGTATATCTGATCAAAGGGCTCACAATCTAAGCATTGTATTGTGAGATAGACATACTGTATGCAAATGGATACATGTACAGTAAGTTGATGCAATATATTAGAAGCTACTTGCTTTAGTGCTGTGTCATATGCTGTTAAACTTGGAACTATGAAATGATGACTAACCTCCATTTACAGTATTAGCCTATAACAAAGCCATGAGTCTGAAACAGGGAGAAGCCAGGGAATTAATGAGTTTGCTACCAGCAAGGGCAGATGAACAGCTCTTGCTGAAATGGGGAGCTTAGCAATCTCAGGGGATATTTAACTGCAAAAGCCCTATGCAAGTAAGAGAAAGAGATTAATCCCCAATAAAGTTGTGTATTTTTTATTTTTATGGCTTAAAAAAATACTTACCTTTTTTGTGTTTATTAGGGGAAATTACCTGTAGCTGGATGGGACTTCTACAAAGGGTTAGGTCAGTACACCAACTCTATCCTGCATGGGGAGGGGGGGGGAGGGGGGGAGGGGGGGGAGGGGGGGAGGGGGGGGAGGGGGGGGAGGGGGGAGGGGGGGAGGGGGGGAGGGAGGGAGGGGGGAGAGTAAACAATGTAACTTTTTTTTTTTTTTTTTTTTTTTTAGCTCTGGGGACCTTTAATTCCTAACATACTTACTGCTTTAGTTGCCAGTCTTCCTTCATGGACATTTAAAGATGGGCCCAAAATATTTCAATAGAAAGTTGCAAAACCTCCCAGATGACATAGCTTTCTTTTGGTCTCACCAAATTTGGCAGTCATTTTGAATTACCTAAAGGCAGCTGAAACACTGTGTCAACTAACCCTTTAGGTTGCAAATACATTAATGTGGTACAGCTCAGAAAGACTCACTAATTTACAATAAGTAAAAAAACAAACAAACAAATATATATAAAAAAATTAATAAATAAAATAAAAATAAATATATATATATATAATAGATTATTTGCCCATTATTAAACACATCATTAGCCATGAAGCATAAACAAAGTTAATAAAAAACCTTCTACTTACCCCATGCAATATGAAGGGCATCCTCATCAGCTTACTGCAGGTCTATGCCCTCCGTTGCCAGAAATAATAAAAAAAAAAATACAATCTATTGTCCCCTAGCCACTAAATCACTTTAGCGGTTAATAACCGCTATAGTAATTAAGGGGTTAACCACCCCTCTGCCACTACCCACCCAGGAGCCCTAACAACCCTGCCCAGGTAACTATCCCCACCCTTCACCCCTTCATTGGTACAGTGGGTACATCATGCCCATATAATATGGGCATCAATAACCACTATAGCAAGAAATGGTGAAGGATTAAAAAAACAGGTCCAAATAAAAAAACATTACTAGCCAAATCAAACACAGCACATATTAAAATCAAACACAGCACATTGCAAAATAAAATACAGCACATATCAAAATAAATTACAGCACATAGCAAACTAAGACACATCACATAGCCAATTAAATAGATAACAAATGCTAATGAAACAATTGAATGGCACAGTTGGTACATGATGCCCATATAATATGGGCATCATTTAACACTATGCCAGTCAATGGTCAACCTAAAATAAACAATGAAAAACAAGATCCAATGCCATCCAAACAATCAGAAAATAAAAAAAAATCAAGAAGTAAACAGAACTAAGTTACCACCAATCAATTTATCCAATCCAAAATATAGACCACATTTCACAATTAAAACACCATAACAAAACCATTATGAAATAAAGGAAAGCTCAAAGTAAACACCATCCAAAAAAATCTAACTTCCAAAAATAAGCCTCTATTAAAAAGCAAACACCCCCCCTGAAATAAACTATTTAAAACACCACTAAAAATGACATCTTACTAAATAAACATAAACATTAAATTGCCGCCCAAACATTTCTAAACAAAGAAGCAAAATACTGTACATTTCAAAAACATAAAAACAAGCATTTGCAAAAACAACTATTGATTTTCCCCTGTATGTTGAATATCCATAAAGACATACATAAATACAGTGGCAATGAATGAGCATCCCAAAAAAATTAAATCACAATAAAAATAAAAAACCTTTAAAGAAAAATAACATGCATTCAATTTTTTTACTTACCTTTAGATCCTTTCACCCTCTGAATCCCGGGGACACCGCAAGCTCTCAAACCAATCCACAAACTCAAACAGGAAACGGCCACAGGTAAAAAAAAATTCCAAAGTCTTTTTCTTCATCTGTAATTTGTAATCAAGTTTCAGGGTCTTCAGGGTCTTCTGGGGTCTTTTGGAGTCTTCTTCTTCATCTGTATCTTCTTCCATCTTCGGTAGGCATGCCCTTGAGGTCCTATTGGTCCTCATACTCTTGCCATAAAATGAGGCTGTATAGGCATGTATAGGCCTGACGTCACATTTTCGACAAATGGTTTCCACGGCTCTGATTGGCAAGTGAAAACCATGTGCCTTTCCTTTTTTTTTTATGACGTCTTGTAAAGGAAATTAAGCCAGCCAATCAGAATAGCTGGGATTCCTTTCCCTTTAAAATGATGTCATCAAAAGCAACATAGCCTCTGTCACATGGTACTTGAGCCAATCAGATTGTGGGAACTATATCCCCAATTTGATTGGTTGTTGTAGACCATGTGACAGAGTTTTTTTGGGCAAAGGGTGTGACGTCATCCAAAGGGAGTCACATGAGTCACATTGCGAGAAAACTCGGCCCACGGGAGCAAGTCAACCCAGTCATCCTTTAGTTCAGATACAAAACATTGCAGGAATTGTTCTAAGCACTTTTTGTCCCTTTCTGCGAGTCTGTTGGACTGGGGGTTGTACGAAGAAGTAAAATGACAGGAGAGGCCCATTCTTTGACCGACGGCCTCCCAAAATCTTGAGAGGATATGGGTCCGAGGTCCGAAAGTATATCCACGGAAATCCATGAAGGCAAAATATCTCCTTAATAAATATCTCAGATAGTTCTGAAGCTGTGGGTAGCTTCTTGAGGACAAGAAATGGGCTTGACATGTGAAGAAATTGACAACTACCAGTATGGTAGTCATGCCCCTGGAGGGTGGCAATTCCATGATAAAATCCATAGATAAGTGGGTCCACGAATGGGTGAGAACTGTTAAGGATTATAGCAACCCACAGGGTAATGTCCTTGGCACTTTTGTATGGGAGCAAATAACGCAGGCTGCCAAAAATTCCTTCACATCTTTGTGGATCTACCAAAAGATTCATTCTAGAAAATCACATGTTCCTAACCCCCGGGTGACCCGCCGTCTTGGAGATATGACCCCATTGCAACACCTCATTTCGAAATTGGAGAGGAACAAATAGTTTAGATCAACTTGTGGACATTGACCTACTGTAGGATCCTCTGCTTGAGGCTGTGAAATCTGTTGCAGAAGTGAAGATGTAATGGCAGAGATGATCTGTGAAGATGGAATGATGGGCCCCTGCTTTATCTCTTCAAAACCATCAGGAGCTAATTGCCTGGAAAGCAAATCTGCCTTGACGTTCTTTTAACCTGGACGATAAGAGATCACAAAGTTAAACCGAGTGACGAAGAGAGCCAGAAGTTCCCGATTTCCAAAATCATAATTTCTTTCTACGGCAGAATTTATTTTTAGAAAAGAAGGCACAGGGATGAGTTTCCCTTGAAAATCCTTCCTTTGAGAAAGGACAGATCAGATGCTTCACTTCAAGCACGAAGGTTTTTTTAGGATCTGGATGGATCAGCACAGGTGCAGACGAAAATGAGGACTTGAGCTTCTGGAAAGTTAGAAGAGCCTCAGAGGGCCATATCTTAGGGTTCACCACTCTTTTAGAAGAGCTGTATATGGTGCAACCACCTTGGAGACTTTGCTGATAAAACGTCGTTAGTAGTTGGCAAACCCAACAAATCGTTGAGTTCTTTTGAGGCCTGTCGGTAAAGGTCAATCCAGTACTGCTGATACTTTCTCACGATCCATCTCAAACCCACGGGAAGAGATTAAATTTCCAAGGAAGAAAATCTTCTTTTGTTCAAGCTGACATTTCTCGAGCTTGGCAAAGAGGGAGTGGTCCTGAAGTCTTTGGATGACAAGTCTTACCTGTGCCCAATGTTCAGACATAGAACTGGAAAAAATAAGAATATCAGCCAGATACACTACTTGAAATTGGTCAAGTAAATACCAAAAGATCTCATTGATGACATTTTCAAATACGGCCGGTGCGTTGCATACTAAGCCGAATGGCATGACTAGATATTCATAGTGGCCATCAGGGGTATTAAAGGCTTTCTTCCACTCATCACTCTCTCTGATCTGAATTAAATTGTAAGCTCCTCGAAGATTCAGTTGGTGAAGATCATGGCCTGGCATAAGAGGTCGAACAGTTCAGAAATGAGGGGTAGAGGATACCGATTTTTTACCTTGATTTTATTTTGGACTCTGTAATAGATACATGGCCTGAGAGAACCATCTTTTTTGGAAAAAAAGAAGAAACCCACACCAGCGTGAGAACTTTATTTGTGGATAAACCCATGCTGAAGGTTCTCCAAAATGTATTCCCGCATAGTCTTGGTTTCTGGCTCTGAAAGGGGGTAAGTGCAGCCTCGAGGAGGGATGGCCCCTAGGACCAGATTGATTGCACAATCATAAGGTTGGTGTGGTGGTATCTCCTCTGCCTGTTTTTTGTGTAATACATCATCAAACTCCTGGTAAGAAACTGGAAGGCATGACAAGAAAATCTCTGTCAGTAGCCAAACCTCGGAGATGGTGTGAGACACCGGAAGACAGGATCCATGGCAATGTTGTCCCCAGGCTGTCACTTGACTGGTCACCCCAATCGATCTCAGGGTTGTGCTGTCATAACCAGCGAAGTCCTAAGACCACTGGAGTTGAGGGAGAGCACATAACATAGAATGACAGTGTCTTTGTTCAGTGCTCCAACCATAACCAGCAAAGGATTAGTCCTGAGAGTGATTATCCCAGGTATCAGAGGTCTTCCATCAATGGCCACTATCGCTAACATCTCCTTAGATCGGAGAGAAAGGGAGTGGAGTTCCGCAAATGTGTAGTAAATGAAATATCCTGCAGCCCCTGAATCCACAAAAGCCTGAGTGAGGATGGAGGCTGGTCCCCCAGGAGAGTGAAAGCATCAGGAGAAGCTGGGAAGGTTGTGAGGGAAGAGGAATAGAAGAAATGTCCAGAGAATATTTCTCTATCTTCACTGAGCACTGGAGTTTCCCAATTTAGGACAATTTCGGGCAAGATGACCTTTGAGTCCACAGTACAGACACAGCCCCCTGACACATCTCCTAGTTCTCTCCTGCTAAGGTAATGTACAGTAATAGTAAAAATTACATACATAAATAAATACTTTTAAATAAATACATCCCCATCCTCCCGCCCCCTAACAAATATAGTAAAATAATAGTCAAAATTACTATTATCCAGATATGGATAATAGTGCATTTTCCCATTTAAAATAAACCATTAACCAGCAGAAATAAAGTAAATAAAACTTGCACTTACCCCTGCCAGCCTGCCACGATGAAGGCTGTCCTCATCCTCATTACGTTCATGTTCTCCATTGCCAGAAACAATACAATAAAAAATACAATCTAATGGCCCCTAACCCCTTAAACAACTTAGCGGTTAGTAACCGCTATAGTAATAAAGGGGTTAACCCACCCTCCACCCATTCATTGTTACAGTGGGTACATCATGCTCATATAATATGGGCATGATTTGCCACTATAGAAATAAATGGTGAAGGTAAAGAAAACATGCCCAAAATAAAACACATTACATAGAAAACTAAACACATTACCAATGTCAATAAACCAATTGATTGGCACAGTGAGTACATCATACCCTATAATATGGGCATGATTTAACACTATGGCAGTCAATGGTCAACCTACAAAATAAACAACCACCAACAATATCCAATGCAATCAAAACAATCACCAAATAAACAATAAACAAGTAAACAACAAAATTACCACCAATCAATTAAGCAAATTCCAAATAAACACCAGAATTAACCATTAAAACACCAAAACAAAACCATCAATAAATAAAAGAAAGCTCAAAATAAACACCATCTTTCAAAATCAAAAGACAAAAAATAAACCACTATTAAAAAGCAAACACCATAACAAATATAGAAATAATGAATTGTAAACACAACAAAAATTCCATAATTCAAAATCAAAACACAAAATAAATAGCATAAATATTTAAAAGCAAAGAACAAAAATACATTAAAAATACAAGCAAGCATTTGCCAAAATTATCTAGATAGATCTAATCGCTACATTAGTTCAAGCAACATGGGTCCATGAGTACATAATTTACCTTCAGTGTACATAATTTACCTTCAGTGCTGATTTTCTATCTATGGAGGCTGTTATCTGTTGTTACTTACCTGAATATAGAGCTGCTAGTGATCATTTGACCCAATCTGTCATCCGGCTTGGCTGCAGGGCTTCATCTGGTGTTTATCTCTAGCAGACTAAATCCCTACTACTATCTATGGAATTCATTATCCTGTATCTATGTGTGGCTTAGCATGGATCTTTTTGGAGCACTACATTAGAGATTCACTTCTCCCTATATTTACAGAAAGTTGTGATGGAGTAGCACAGTAAATTCCAGTGGTAATGCAGTGCCCATGAGGTACAAAGTAGATTCCTTGCCATGAATGCAGCCACTGTAAAAGTACTGTCTTGGATGAGAATGAGACGGAAGAGTGTCCGTGATCGTAAACTGAGAAAGACCTCGCGGATTATCCAAGGATACTCCAGTCGGAGTAAGTTAAGGGAACAAGAAAGAAAGCCCCAAGCCTACTAGTCTGCTTACTGTAATATAGAAGTGCCATGGGGTACACTTGGTGTTAATGAGAATCCCGCCCAAGTTGAAGTACTGGAGCCAAATGGTGTGGAAGCAACCACAGATCGTTGTGTAAGTGACGCAAATGGAAAATATGTTCCAGAAGAGAACATGGAAAACCAAGTAATGGAGGTACAATCCCAGGTACAAGTCGCCCATGTCATCACCATTTACGCAGAATTACTGTCTACACAAGAGAGGGTGAAACAGTCACTGGGGAGTGAGCACAATGAGATAAACAACAAGATCAAGGTCACAGATGGGAATAAAGTCCTGGCAGAGAGAGTTCAGACTGCGGGATTCTCGGGGACATTTGCAAGAAGTGTCATATCAAACGCTAAACTTAAAGGAGTGAAAAAAGGGGATAGCAAAATATCAGTCTCCAGGCCCACAAGGTGTAGTAATTGCCCCAAAGGAAAAAGTCTTCAACTGGAAGGAAAATTAATGAACATACAAGACAGTATGGTCAAAGGATATTCACTTATATGCACACCACTAATACATAAAACATAACCTTTATTGACATTACATAAACATATATTACCGATAATGTTGGTGTAACCACAAATTAAAATTAAATGTGACGAACTGCTAGTCCCCTAGTCTAAATAGTAGATGGTAGATAATATAATAACCTAGGGATACTCAGAGCAGAAGCAGCAGTGGTATAATTAACCAACTAAGACCAGATCTAAATGGCACCTCAATCAGCATTATATTGGGTGCAAAGGAGTTTACTACCATTGGTGTAATGTACCTTTAATAGAAGTACATATCACTGACAAAGTGCTCCTTAGTGGATCTCTGAGGGTAGACAGTACCAGACCCCTTATACCACAAATTACCACAGCACCTCTACACCCTAAATACATTTATAAAGTAATCAAGTGCAAAGAGCACAGATATATGAACTGGCAAAGCAGATATAGAATCAATCACATTTCACCTATGGTGATAGTACCAGTGCATAAATTCACAATAGGTAAGTAACTGCTGGTCAGCTGCATAAACGTCACATTAAAGTAAAAAGACTTCCAAGTAGGAGTCTCACAACATCACTGCATGCCCAACGCATGTTTCCCTCCAGCTATGGAGCTTCCTCAGGGAAATTTTTGCAGGGAGATGGAGGCAAAGCACTATATAGGGTAAGGTAACTATGGCAACGTAATTGAAGCGCAATTGACGCGTAGCGCATGCGCAGGCTGATAGGCAAAAATCTGTAAAGATTAGCGAAATCGCTAATATAATGATGTTACTCACATCTTATTAAATCGCCTGGTTACATTAGCCCCGAAGCATTGTCATCACTCTACAAATTCCAGAGATCCCCCGAAGGATCGTTTGACGGAGGCAAACTCACCACTGCAGTGCAGGCAATCATATTATCAGACCGGACAGCTAGTGCGCATGCGTCGTTTCACTAATCCTACGACCCTAAAATGGTCGTGGTGCGCATGCGTTGACAAACATAATTTTTTTCCCGAATTATAAGTGAGTCATAGAGACTGATAATATGTGATGGGACTCACAGTGGGTATCGTATCCATCTGTATTAGTACAATGATACCCATAACTGGCGATTTTGTCAATTCTACCAGCATCAGACATTTAAATACAGGGAAATAACCCCGATATAGAAATATGACTTGATGCATAATGGAGAATAGTCCCAATATTTATGCATTGCGAGGGGGATGTGAGGATGAATAAACGCTAAGCTGGCTCTCCATCAGTATTGCCATTAAACGTAATGATGTCATTAAAAATTATATATGTAACCATTCATTGATTCATATTACATAATAATTGTCACAATGCAAAAGTTATAATGTTAACAGCATATGCATCATGCGGTACAGAGGACAGAATCACAATATAGTCCTTACCCAATGGCAATATAGTCACTAATTTTGATTTGTGAATTTAATGTAAATGTTTTAATTTGTTTATAAAACAATAATACCATAGGCAGGGTTTAAACAAATGAAAGAGAACAGACACATCTAACGGAGATACAGTGAACACTCAAATGCTCAAGTAACGAACAGCAGGAAATAGAGATTGTGCAAATCAACTAATATTATGTTCATGAGTTACCACTTCAAATAAATGGGGTGTAAGTGAAGCCTTCATTAAGCCCATTAGGGCTACGTGTTTTTAGTTTATAAATCCATTCCGCCTCTATGCTAAGCAACATCTGATCAGTATTGCCACCCGAGCAGGGCTTTTGAGATGGTATATGCCCATCAATGTTAGGCATTTCACGTCACCATTATGAAAAAGTGTGACGTGCCTTGCGACTGGAGTATCATTAGCATGTTTGATGGAATTGACATGTTCTAATATTCATCTACGCAATTGCCTAGTGGTCTTGCCCACATATCGCTTCCCATAAATGCAGGTGATGAGATAAATTACATCTGTGGTTCTACAGTTGATAAAAGAATCCACATGGAAGTTCTCAGAGTTGTCATGATTGGCAAACGTTTTAACAATAATGACATGTCTGCATTCTTTACAGCCCTGACAACGGTACATGCCTTTTATAGGGCTCAACCAATTCTCTGTCCTTGTACGTTGGTGGTGGCTATGAATGAGGATATCTCTTACATTTTTGGAGTGTCTACTGGTAATAGTGGGTTTTGGGCCCAAGACTTTCGCCAAATCCTCGTCAAAAAGAAGGAGATGCCAATGACGGATGAATATCCGTTTTATTGCCCACCATCTCTTGTTATATGTACCAATGCATCGTATGGTGGAATCCTGTTTTTTAGTTCGATTGGTAGAGAGATGTGAATCTCTGCTGGAGTGTAGTGCCCTCTGGTAGGCGCAGTTAAGCATTTTGATACTATAACCGTGACTTAGGAACCGATCTCTTAGTTCTTTAGATTGGCCAATAAAATCCTGTATTGTGGGATTAATTTACTATTCAATTAATTAATTGTATGGTTTCCAGTTGATCAATCCCTACACCCGCCCCCCCCATTTTTTTGTTCAACTGGAAGGCAAGAAAAAAGAAGAAATGAATATCAGATGTCTCCGACAAAGAGGCTGGTGCACGGGCTACTTCACAAGATAATGTTACGCTGGAGAGGGGGATAGTGATACAATCACTGTCCCTGTATAGGCTGGAGTGTTGCAGCTAGTGTGCTTTCCAGTCTACAGGGAGTTAATCTCCCATAGAGAAGCTAGCAGATTCTGCAAACTAATTGAGCAGGAGTTAAGGAGATAAGGAGTTGAGTCAGGATATTGCTTGCTCATAGAGAGACTGCTTTTCCCCAGAGAAAGGGGAGAGAGAGAGAGAAAGTGCTCCCCAGCTAATGAAGAGGCTGGCACAGTCCCTTAGACATGCTGGACGGTGGTCGCGGAGTCTGCTGGGATTTACTGGGTCTTAATCACAGGAAGAAGAAGGAATGACATGAGACTGCGCTGAAGCAGGGATGTCCTATCCATATCATTGTAACTAGAGGGATTCTCTGAACACTCGCAGAGTCCAGAGGGAATTACAAACAGTAACAGACCAAGAGCTAAGTGATATATTAATGTACCTAAGACTGTACATATGGGGTGCATATGATAGGGCATGTTTTGGGCGGATAACCAGCTTAGCTGGCGACCCGTTAGAAAGGGCTTGAGTATGTATAGTTAGTTTTCCCTAACGGGAATAGGTGTTATTTTAGAAATACAATGTTTCCGGTCTTATTTTGGGACTAAAATATACTACAACGTGATGTGGGCATCACAATATATAAACAACAAACAATTTAAAAAAAAAATAAGCAAATGAGCCAACTCATCTCCCTTTAAAAGTCAAATTGCTCCCAATCTTGGAGGGTCCCTCCTCCCTTCCCTGACCACTATGAGGTCAGCATTTACCACCTCTATCCCAATCAGGGAGAAAAGGAGTGGATTTTAAGTTTGGCGGGAAAAAGCAAGACTTGTCTCATACATTTTTTTATCACTAACCTTTTTTTTAAAGTTCATTACTAATTTTGTCTTGACTTACTGTACTATTGCTTCCCAGGATTCTGAGGTTCAGCTGGTGGGGGTAGACATGCTCCTTCATTATGCCTCGGGGGAGGTGAATGTTTATAAACACCCTGTGGGTTATGCATTATTAACCTATAGAATGTTTGTAAATGTCAGAATGGCAGTGCAGGGGTTACAAAATATATGTAGTACAAACAAAATAAGTTGTTAATTCATACTTCCATTTAACATTTGTGTTAACTGATTTCTTTAAATTGTACCTGTTTACAGGGTACAGTATGTTCTATTATTAAAAAATAATGTTTTTAGTGGAAAGTTTCTGCTTGACATTTTGTTTTGTGATTGGCATTTACTACTTGCCAGATGTCAAGAAGAAAGGTCTATAACACATGCCAGTAGCAGAATATGCCATTCTGGGCAAGAAATAGCATTTGTACAAGATAAAAATATATAAATAAATAAAAAAAATCTAATGATCCATAACATATTATGCTGTCATTCGAATATAGCTTCAAAGCTTATAAAACATTTTATGCTCACGAAAATATAGTCCCCTGGGGCAAAATTCAGCATTTTCAAACGGGATTTTGAAATGAACGAAGGACAATATTAATTCCATTAATTGACACAGCAGTGTTTACTCTGTATGCTAATTATTTTCTGTAAGCACAGGCTTCCGGATAAAATACACAATAGGTACACAAAACTTAAGGAATATGCCATTCTTAGCGTTTTATTACACTAATCATGATACATTGATTGTATTGATTTTTTTTATTAATCATTTTGATTGTGCGAATCTAAGATATGAATAATAGGATGTATTCAATATTTGTTCTTTATTTCCGAATGTATTCAAATTTGTTTTGCTAATAATAAAGAATAATCTTATGAACATGATAATTCACAATTTATCATTTAATAATAACTTTATTTTATATAGATATTTTCTCTCAATGGTGCTCAAAGCGCTTCACAGTTACAAAAAGGAAAAGAGATGAAAACATTTAAGGTTATAAAAGAGACCAAACACAAGGAAAGATACAATACAGTATTGGACAATCGAGAGAAGGGGTCCAGAGAGATAAGGGGAAGGGGGAGAAGGAGAAACAAGGGGGCAGAAAATTGGTATAGTTTGCATGCACCTCTGTGCAGCAGGTTTGTGCAAGGTGCAATATACACTATTAAACATTGATTATTGCAGAATGTATGTCTATATAATTCTGAGGAATAAGGTTTGATGACCAGATATAATTATCCCACAGAACTCACTGACCTTGTGACTGGAAGCAACCAGGTACTGAAACATAAAAAGACACAAATGTAATGTAAGGGGGTCACCCCCGGTTCCCCTGATCTTCCTATGCCCCCTGCCTTACCCCTGTGGCAGTGGGGGAAGGGGACGGCGACTTCTCCTGGTTGGCGCCGCCATCTGGGCGGCGCCGTCGGGGTCCTGATGCTTGCGCATGCATGAAGGGTTGCGCAAGGGCAGATAGCCACGGCGGCCATGTTGTGGTTGGCGTGAGGTTCGCGCAATGCGCTGAGGTTGGCAGTCACAGTTAAGCATAGCGGCGGCCATTACAGTTTCGCACAGGCTCAGTAGAGATTGCGCACGTGGTCCCCACGGGAAAGAGGTCCTGAGTGGACTACATCTCCCAGCAGCCTCTGGGGAATGCCCTATGATCCCTGTCACCTGCAGCCAGTCAGCCACTGACACTTGCAGATTCTCTGCAGCAGGGAATTGGATACAATGTTATGTGCAGAGTCAGGAAGCAGACTGTGAAGCACATGAGTCAGTCAGGCTAAGGATGCAGAGGGGGAAAGAAGGGGGGCAGAGAGCTGCGAGCTTCTGCCCTAGGCCAGAAATTCCCAGGCTAGAGTTGAGGCCATGGCTCCCCACTAGTGAGGGTGGGTGGTCACAGGGACAGGCCCTTAGGTAAGGACCCTGTGCCCCTTCAGCTGTGTGATAGGCAGGGACCTAGTGACAGATCCTGTGCAGTTCATTAGTGTATGGAGAGGGAGAGACACTGTTCAGTTCTTTGGTACAGGGACCCAGTATAGTGTATGCTGCATGTTCCTGTATGCTGCGTTGCTGATCCAGAGACTGTCCTTACGGTGGGAAGTCGGCTGGACCCCATCCCACGCGGAGGTACAGATCAGCGCTGGACCAAGCGGCGCCGGTAGATCCTTTGCGAAAACACCCAGGTGTAGAGACACCTGGGCAGGTATTTACAACCTTCCACACGTGCACCAACTTTAATTTGCTCCTCACATGTGACAGGCCTGTTCACACACTTGGGTGGGCTTGGATTCTTTGGACACGGGGTTGGGAAGGGGGTTTAAGGGTATAGTCCAGTTAGGGGCTAAGGAGGTTATAGCCCAGTTATGGGCAAGGTTATAGCTTCCAGCTAGTGGCAGAGGGTGGTACATATATCTTGTTGTGTATTGCTAATGTATGTGTTAAGTTACATTCTGCATATAGTAAAGACCGTTGCTATTTTACATCCAGTGTATGTGTTCATTTGTATGTGTCCTTACTAGGAACAACTCCCGCTCTGCTGGGAGCCATCGCAGGTGGAGGCGCTGCACCATATAGTATTGCTCAAGAGGATACACCCCAGGCTCTCATTAGCGGAGGCTCAGGCCTCCTGTGAGCCTAACAGGTAAAGCACCACACCTGGTAACATATAGGTTCCCCCTCACATACACTCTATATGCGATTGGGTGGGGGAATACCCGTTACACTAATAACAGATTAAGTTCGGTCAAATGACTACATATATATAGCAAATAACAACTGATACACTACCGACACACTTTATTAGAGTGTGGCCGGTACCGCAAGCCGGGAGATTTCCCGGCTTGCTAGTGGCCGCCCCTCGGCGTGCCGCGCGTCATAGACGCGCGGTCACGCGTCTTCGGGAGCGTGCGCCCCCTGCACGCGCATCCAGGGGCTCCCCGAGGGAGCCCTGGTGTCCCGCGATCGCGGGACAGCGGCAGGGGGTTCCGGGGGACCCGGCGGACCCGGCAGCGGTAGGGAGAGCGCCCCGATCGGAGGGCGCTCTTCCGCTGCTTCGGCGCGCGCCCGTCACTCTCGGGCGCGCGCCAGGCTACTGCTGCGGCCAAGAACGGGCAAATGCTCGAATAAACTTGGCCGCAGCAGTAGCACTATTTCTTAATAGATGCAGACCAATTGCTAGCACAGATACATATGCAGCGGCCGTTATTCGAACAAATCACGGCACTGTTTTCATGTTCGCTTCTGTACTCCACGCGGCATTAACGTGGCCAATCGCCCCAGGCACACGTGTTTATCACAGTTGCTTTGTTTGCATTTCATGGATTGTGTGCAATTAAATGCAATGAAATGAATGAATTGTAATGTGTACAGTACTGTGCTACTGTGCTACTGTGTCAATTTCAGGTGTTTAAAAGCCACAACACTAAAATGCCATTTTATGCACTCACCTGCACTCACGTCTTAAGGTGGTACGGTTGGAAGAAATCCCGCGCCATGACATGGGTATTCTGAGGTTAACACCGTGTGAAGTCTTTCAATAATGACCGCTGCATTTTTAAATGCACCTAATTAGTTTCCTTAATGTATATGCAATAATTCCTCCAAAAAAAGTCGCTAATATAGATGTGGGTGGATAATAAAGTATAAAGTCCTCCTAAGTGTGTTACATTCCTCCTTTGCTGTTGGTTATTGATGCAGCCTCAAAGAAGAGGATACCCCTCCTCTTATTTAGAGAAACATCAGAAAGAAGAAAAATTATTTGCAGGGCACAATTTCAAATGTTAAGTGCTTTATAAGACACTTTAAATTATTATAAACACAGTAATGTAATGATATGCGCTCACACAAACAAATAGTAAAAAATGCATAAAAACTGAATGAATTTTTTTTTATAAAAGGTATAATTGCCTGAAGAAAGTCTCTGTTTTTTCACACCTCCTGCATCAGCTGTATGCTAGATCTCCAAATGTTAGGGCAGTACCTTCTCTTGGTGTCCACTGGACTGTTCAGTCTCATCAGTGCTTCTGGCAGGTATCCGTTTGAGGTTCCACAGACCTCCGCTGTCTGGCAGTGGCTGCAGCTCTTCTCCACGGGCCTTCGGTTCCTGAACAGTATTTTGCGTAGTGCTTGATTCCCCAGCTCCTTCCCGGTCTGACATCACTGACCGCAAGTGACGCATCCTCCTCTGTGATCCAACCGGTGTGTGCAGCTCCCAGTTTCTCTATACTTGCTGCAGGCAGAGAGTTGATTACAGAGACCTCTGCAATCTGTGCATGCCACAGATACCTCCTATGCGTTTCTCCACTTAGTGTGGTTTCATCAGCGATGGGTCTGCATCCCATCATGCCCTATTATATATAGTTTAAATATGATTGAATTAATATCACTTGTTCCAATTAATCAATTTACAAGGTTATCCAATTAGTATCTGGGCAAAAGTATAATTTGGCTATCAGTGGTTAAGATGTATTGCAACTCATACTTATGAATATTTTGCTGATATTAATGAATTTCTATTTAATCACTCTATTAGGTCAATAAAATAAGTTGATGAACATGTAATAAGCCATATGGATCACCATTGTTTTTGGAACATCTTCTGTATATTTTGCACCCATATCTTTATATGTTCTCCGAAAATCAATTTATAAAGAGCAGTATGTAAAAATATAATAAATAGAGTGAATAAAATATATACAATGCTATACAGTATTACTCAAATATTCTAAAATATATAAGAGACGACTTAAAATGATCAATACATAAAACCTTAAATTATACGTAAATGGGTTTGCTAAAAACCATTGGTATCATATAAAAAACTGGTTTTAAAATGTGAATAACATTTTTTTTAGGTATAAAAATAAATAATAAATAAAAACCTGTAGTAAAACCTATATACTTAAAATGATATATAATTGAAATGCTAGTAGATCAAGATCTTCATTCATTCCTTCTGGGAACAGAAGGCCTCATGCAGAGAGCAGCACTAACAGGGAAAGCGGCATGTTTTGCCGAATTCTGCCTTTAGAAAGGCAGATAATGGCGAGTTTTAAAAAAAGCGCCATTTTTTTTTTTTCCTGAAACTCGCCGCGCGGCTGGAGAGAACCTAATCTCTCCAGTGTTTAAAACGGCCGTATTCAGAGAGCCGCGAACGCCATCTAGTGGCTGTTCGCGCCCAAAAAATGGCGAGATTTTCTACATTTTGCTTCTCCACCAAGAAGCTGGCGCTCGGCGGCCGGAGGGGGAGAAAAAAAAAAACTCGATTTTTTTCCCACTAGTTTCAACAGCGCTCATATCGCTGGTTGAAACTCTCCATATGCAGTAAGGATTCTAAATGCAGTTTTATGCCCTTTCTTCATATGGAGAAAAAAACTCTCCATTACAGCTACATTTTATTCCCCTCTCCAATTTTAAATAGCGCTGCTCTCTGCATGAGGCCCAGAGTCTGCAATTTAAAAATCTAATATGTCTCATCTCCTTAATTTGCCCATTCTATCTTCTCTCATTGAGCTTGTTTTGATGTGCTCAATACCTGTGATTTGCAAGCTCGAGGGGTCTTTATTATGTTTGTAAAGGAAATGTCTTGAGACTCAGGGGCTTATGCAGAGAGGTACGTACCAGAAAGGCTTAAATTCGCCACAGGATTGGCATTTAATTTAGTCCTATGCAGGGTACTCCGGTAGACCGGTGTGCAGTAAATTGTGAAGTTGGCGAGTTTCACTTGGCGTGAAACTCGCCATTCAGAGGCGCACGGTATTTGGCCACAATAAAGCCAACTTTTGTTGGCGGGCATAATTTCACTCAAACGCGCCATATAGTAGCTCCGATTGGCGCATACATGCGCATCGGAACTACTGGAATCGTGCGTGTTTTTACAATGGCGAAATCACGCTTCTCGCCACCCCTCTGGCTATAAATTTTGGAAATTAAATAAGTCTGGCGGATTTGACTTTTCCCGCCAAGTTCTCGCCACGAACTCTTTGAATGCGGACATTTTTGCCACAAACCTGGCGATTATGTCCTTACCGTACCTCTCTGCATAAGCCCCTCAGTGTCCCTGAAAGCCCTTAATGATATTCCTTCTGTGTTCTTGAAATCTTTCTTTAAGAGGTCTTTTTGTTCGCCCGATATACCGTATTGCGTTCCACAACTGCATGTTAATAGATTAACTACAAATTATGTATTGCAATTAATGTACTCCTTAAAGCTTTAAAATTAATTTGTGGTGTTTGACCTGAAATCTTTAGCTTAATTTTTAACATGTAGGCAAGTGAGACATCCAACATAGCCACATTTGTAACAACCTGGTGGTTCCCCTTAATGCTAATTCCCCTCAATTTTTGGGTTTTGCGTATAATCTTTGGCACACTGTACACTGTTTAGGGCATTGGGTGCGAGAATATTTTTAATGTTTCTCGCTTTTTTTAAAACAATGTCTGGTCTTTCTGTCAGGTTATCTTTAAAGATAGGATAATTGCTCAGCACATTCCAATGCTTAATAATGTTCCTAATGTTCATTGCACCCCTGTTATGTTTGGTGATGAGCATGCACTTATCTTTCTTTGTGTCCTGCTCACTTACTCTATCAATGTTCCTGTCTATTTGTATTAGACTAGGATGATCCCTTAATGTAGCTTTGTTCAATGCTTTTTTCATTTGTCTATTATCATAGCCTTTTTCATTAAATTTAACCTCAAGTAGTTTCGCTTGTTCCAGGAAATCTGTGTCACGTCTGCAGTTTCTTTTCAACCTGAGAAACTGCCCATATGGACTATTATCCTTCCATGATTTAAGATTATTACTATTAAAATCCAGGTAACTGCTACAATCCACTTCTGTAAAAAAATGTTTTGGTAAAATATTTTTATTCTCGCTAAAAAGGACAATGTCTATATAGTTTATTGTTTTTGACTAAAATGGTAGGTCATTTTTTAGATTAAAATTATTTGTGATTAAATGATTAAAAAAATCCTTGAGTTTCTCTTCTCCTCCCTTCCATATAAAAATTAGGTCATCTAAAAAACTTCTCTATAAAATAATATCTTCTAGAAATGGGTTGTCCGTCCAAATGTGTGATTCCTCCCAGTATCCCATATATAAATTGGTGAAACTGGGGGTGAACTTTGTCCCCTTTGCAGTTCAGCAAGTTTGCAAGTAAAAGGATTTCTCAAATAAAAAATTATTATTTTTTAAAAGAAAATGTATACATTTAATGATACAATTATTTTGCTGTTTAGCCTGGAACATATCTTTCTCCAGGAAAAAAGTTGTTGCCTCCACTCCATTTTCATGTTCAATGTATGTGTATAGTGATAACACGTCACAGGTGATCCATATATAATCTTTGCACCAGAAGCCTTTTTGTGTCTTTCAAGTGTGATTTTAGATTCCCCACGTGAGGTTGCAAGAAGTTATCCACATATTCTGATACATTGGATGTGATTGAATCTATACCGAAATGATCTGTCTACCCAGAAGGATTTACAACACTCTTATGGATCTTAGGCAGGTGGTAGAATATTGGTGTTCTAGGTTGTTGTTGACAAGAGGGGCAGGACAGTTAAGGGAGTGATAGGGGTAATACATTTGACTAAAGACAATTTCTTTATTTCTTTCTCCTTCTCTCTTGCCCCCATGTCTCTCTATCCCCCTTATCTCTCTTCTTCCCTTCTCTCTCCTTCTCCCATGTCTCTCCTGCCCACTTTGTCTCTCCTAGCCCCTCATTATCTCCCCATACCCCTCCATCTCCCTCCTGCCCCATTCTCTCTCCTGCCTCCCTTTCGCAAGGAAATTAAACGATTACTTTATTAAACTTTTAATCATTTATTAAGCACTGTGGGTGGTGCACATTTAGCACATTTAAAAATTGCGGTGGCGCTCAAATAATGTAGTAATTTGTACAGGCTTTTTTAATGGAGTCAGAGGGGCAGGTATGCGTTGTAGTGATGTGCACACGTACAGAGGAGCATGTGCCCACATGGAAATGTGTGCGCACTCCTGAGGACATTTAAAGATGTGGCAGCGGAGTGGTGTCCGAGCGGCAACATGGAGTCTTTGAGATGGCCTGCGGTGAGTAGTCACGGTGGTGACTTTTGTAGCACCAGCGGCGATTTGGTCAGGGCCAAACGTCCCATTCTGTCACGTGCTTTGAATGTCAACAAGCTAATCTTGAAATAAATTTGCCATTTTACAGGCAGCAAGTGCAGAGAACAGAGAACAGGTGTCTTGTGGTATTACACATAAATATAGTGACTTGTCGCTCACATAATAGTATGCAAGATAAAAAACTTGGTGCATAGGGAATATAAACTAAAAACTACTTGAACTAGTGGCAGCCAGGGGTCACTAAAAACCCTATAGCATTGCACTCAAAAGTTGTGACATCCAGTTAAGGACGTCATGAAATGGATATAATGGTATAGGAAGGGATCCAAAAAAAACCCAAGGCTCAAGACTCAAAAACATAATAAAATCAAGAAAAATAATAACATTTTATTTAAACCAATCAACAAACACACAGATAGGAAACATATAGACAAGGGTATTAAAATCACCAATTAGAGAGACGGCTAGTGGGGGGGGGGAGGGGTGAGCTGGTATCCAAATATAACCTATGCTCTATGGAAAGATATCCCTTAGATGTATACATTGTATAAGGTATATGGGGTGGATAAGTAGTTGTATATGAATATACTGACAGGTAACACATAAAGGTAAAATTACCTAGTTAGTGATTATAACCACCCACAGTAGTGCATACGGAAGGTACATAGAAAAATCACTTCACCATATATGTGTATTCCTTGTTAATAGATGTCCATACAGATATTAAAATATCTTGTGACCATGAGAAGTGGTATACCTCAAAGGAGTAATCTCCCAGAATGGCCGTGTAACCTACAGGTCGCATTGGTACAAACACTGATAGCGTATTGCCTACGTATCCAAGTAGGTTAGAGGAGAAATACCAAAATGATTTTCTATGTCCAGCGCTATACTACCTTATCTTCGAGCCCCATACACACAAACCGTCTCATCCTGGTGTACGTCATGCGTCTGACGACACAAGACACGACGTACGTTTCACGTGCTTCAAGCACGCTTCTTCAGGGGGAGGAGTCATGTTACATGATAGGAAGTGTCGGGTTTTAAAGTCAATTTCCAAGGAGGAGACGCATAATTCACCAATGAATAGTGAGTAGCTGATCATGCCTCTGGTGGGCGTGTACATACTGCGGCACATACATATATACATACAGGGAGTGTATAAAGTCTTAAAGACTCCATATATACAGTGTTTTTGGCAGAAGCAGTGTCTGTAATCAGGTAGGAAACTGAATGGGTAATAGATACAGAGAGAGGCATTAACTTCGTGTACATAAGTGCCGAAGAAATAGTTATATTGTGTATAACGCCATAGGACAATTGCCACTTATATGACACCATCATTAGCTACGTCCACAGATGGAATATGACACTTAAATCATACATTCAGGTAAGTATTCATATTAAAGGATTAAAAACCTTAATGTGTTGCAGTAATATTTACAGTATATTGTAGATTAGGAGTAGACATCAGCCAGATAAGAAGATTCATGAATGCATAGTCCACAGATGGAAGAGGATACATAAATCATACATTTGGACCGAGGTAAATTTTCCTAACTTAGGAGGTATGAATATAAAGGCACCAGAAGGAACAGTCATATTTTTACTGTATATACAATGGTCATAGAGACACTTGTCATAAAGGTAACACCATGATAAGCTACGTCCACAGATGGAAGATGACTCTTGAATCATACCATTGAACTTGGGTAAGTATTCACATAAAGGGAATAGGTCCCCCTTTTGTGTGAAGATTGTTTATAAAGAATATACATCCGACAGATAGATCCGGATAAGGAATCAGATATAAACACAGGACGAATCATATAGGAACGTATGTGTATCATCAGGTAAATAGTGAATGTATAGGTGGATAAGTGCACTGAAAGTGAATTGGTGCAATATAAGAATACATCTATAAGGTGTAATATAAACACCACATAGTGGTGAGTGACGTGTTGGGAAAAGGAAAAATAATTGAATAATTAATGAATGTGATATACAAATATGTGTAGGATTGTGCTATACTGTTGTTACTGCCCAAAATGGTCAAAACTGAACCTCTAAATATTAAGTTTAACAATCTACCTGGATCCCACTAACCCACAATAAAAAATATGTGTACGTGTGGTGTGAATAAGGGTACTATGAAATATAATAAAATAAAATGAAAATAATGTGAGGTGTAGGATTGTACTAATCTAATTGGAACCGCCCATAAGGTTAATACGGTGCCTCTGAAAATATAAATTATAAAAAATAACTAGATAAATTTATATCCTCAGATGTAACAATGTAGTATGATGTAATGTTGGATAGGAATCTATAGAAAGGAAGAGAAAAGAAACCCCTCATACATCCTGTGGGGTGATAGAGTATTGAGCAGATGGATCCATCTACATTCACTTTGACGGAGTTTCTGGTCCCAGTCCCCTTTGCGTGGACCCCATGGTATGTGTTCAATACCCGTAAACTTCGGGACAGAAGCATCTCCTTGGTGGAGACCTATAACGTGTCGGGCTACCGGTGCATCTGCTTCATTGCGTATGGATCCTAGGTGTTCCAGAACTCTAACCTTCAATGGTCTACTGCACCGACACACTTTATTCGAGCAAATACCCAGTATGTACCTGGCAGATACCTGGAATGCGCCGCTCCTCACCTCTGACAAGCCCCGTTGCGTTTGCCTTCCCAGCCTGGGTTCATGCCTGGCTGACGGACGGCTGATCTGTTAAATGATAATGATTAGGATTTAATAGGCTGCAATGCTTCGCGTGTCTACCAGATGGCATAAATTCATGAATTGTAATGCAGTATATATATATATACTGTGCAGTATTGCAGCCAGCGGGAATAAAATGCTTCAATCCCTGCCTGGAAAATACCTCAATGCACTCGGGCAGAAAACAGTCACAAACCTCAAT
This sequence comes from Ascaphus truei, assembly GCF_040206685.1. Lineage (NCBI taxonomy): Eukaryota > Metazoa > Chordata > Amphibia > Anura > Ascaphidae > Ascaphus > Ascaphus truei. The sequence continues at coordinate 481,496,572 of NC_134483.1, forward strand.
ACACCCGGGTATACCCGAATTCGTGGGACTAGCCGAGCTCGAATAAAGTGTGTCGCCAGTGTATGAGTTTCTCCCACATATTGTTTACCGCATTTACAAGAAATGAGGTATATTACTCCAGTGGTTAGACAATTGATAAAGCTTTTAATCTTGAAATTCTGAGTGTTTATAGAGTCTGAAAATGTTTTGGTAACTTGCATAGATGTACAGGCTTTACAGCGTCCACATGTGTAGAAACCACATGTTTTTGGACCTAGCCATGTTTTAGTAGGTTAATCTTGATAGTGGCTATGCACCAAGCGATCTCTAAGATTTCTGGGTCTCCGGCATACCATATTGGGTGATTGTTTAAGGATCTGTGACAGGTCTAGATCTTGCATCAAGATATGCCAGTGTTTTTGTAAACTTTGTCTAATCGCACCCCATTGGTCATTGTAGGTACTGATGAACCTGATGGTGCTGTCTGTGGCTGTCTGAATACGCTGGCCCTGTGTCAGAAGTGTTGTTCGGTTGGTGTTTAGTTCCCTGCAATATGCTCTATTGACAGTTTTATAATAGCCACATTCATTAAACCTATTAGCCATATCCCCAGCATGTTGTTTGTATTCTTGAGTGTTGGAGCAATTCCTCCCGAGTCGAAGGAATGTCCTGTAGGGATACTATTAATCATGTGAAATGGATGGTGACTGTCTGCCTTGAGCAGACTATTGGTTGAGGTGGCCTTTCTAAATATAGTAGATTCCAATTTACCATTTGCTCCCTTAGATATAGTCAAATCGAGGAAGTTGATTTTGTCTTTATGTGCCTCATACGTCAATTTCAAGTTGTGGTGGTTTTGATTTAATTTCTGAATGAATTGATGTAATAATTCAGGGGTCCCACTCCATAATAATAAGATGTCGTCAATGTATCTGGACCACATATCGATGTGGCCCGTGTACATGTCATTATCAACCATGAACACCACGGCTTCCTCCCACCATCCCAAGTAAAGATTGGCATAGGTGGGAGCACACATGGTGCCCATGGCTGTTCCTTGAAGTTGATGATAAATTTTCTGGTCAAAAAGGAAGAAATTCTTTGTGAGAACCAATTCAAGAAGTTGAAGGATGAATCAGTTATGTGTATGGCAATTTTCGTTGCGTGCCCTTAGAAAGTGTGCCACTGCCTAAATGCCTGCCTGGTGTGGGATACTGGTATATAAGCTTTCAACGTCAATGCCTACTAGCAGGGTGTCAGTCTCAACTATGACGTCCTCAATTCTCAAAAGTACATCCTTCGTGTCTTAAGATGTGAGGGCAAAGTACTAACGAAGGGTCGTAGGAATCTATCCAGGTAGACACTTGCGTTTGAGGTAATGTTATTAATTCCTGAAACGATCGGTTTCTTATCCTTGTGAATTTTTGGCAGGTGGTAGAAAGTAGCCAGTGTGGGATTTTTAATAAAGATGAAATTATACTCTTCTTTTGTAATGACTTTGGTATTAATCCCTTCTTTCGGAATATTAAGAAGTTCGTTTTGGAAGGTGCTTGTTGGATCAGATTGAAGGACTTTATAGCATTTTTTATCTGACAGGAGTCTAAGGCTCTCAATGACATATGAATCTTTGTCCAAAACCACAAGGTTGCCTCTGATGGTTTAATTATAATTGAATAATCTTTTTCAAGATCTAACAAAGCTTTATATTCATTATATTTAAGATTGTAATTAGTCTGTTTAGGAGAGATTATAATGCTTGAGTAACAAGTTTAGTGAACATGCCTATGTTTGCACATGTTTCCAACGGTGGAGTGAACTTTGATTTACCACGTAGGTCTGTGAATGGACCATCACCGGGAGGTCTTTCATTTTCTTGTAGTAAACTATTCATAGTGGCCAAAAAAGCATGGTCTCTATGATCAAAGTTTTCAAAAGGCGTATTGAGATTTTGCATAGTTTGACGTCTCCTAAAAAACTTGTGTAAGGAAAGCTTACGTGAAAAAAGATTAAGATCTTTAATACATTCAAAAGCATTAAGTTTATTGGTAGGACAGAAAGTGAGGCATTTTGATAAGACTGTGATATGGTCCTTATCGAGGATCTTTTTAGACAGATTGATCACCTGTGATGTGATCATCGGCTCCTTCTGTATGGTCTCCTTGTGCCCTGTTCTTTGTATGACCAGACTGCTCTGTCCCTGAGATAATCTCCCCGCCCCTCTCCTTGTCTTTCTGGTCCTCGGGCGGCATATTGTGGACCGGATTGATCTAAAAAAGGATTATTAGCTGTAATAGGGGTGAGGTATCGTCCATCATATCTGTTTTGCATATTTCCAGGTTGATGAATCTGTGTTTCAGATTCGATATCACTGGCTGATGCCTCCCACTGTGTAGAGGAGTCCAAAACTCTAGCGTCTATCTTCGTTTGGCTTTTTTTGATCTTCCTCCCTCCCACCAGATTGAAGATAAGCAATTCATTGAGAAATCGGAAAAATCCTTACTTAAATGCTCGAGTGAGTTTATGAAACATTTGGTTGAATATGAAAATTCTAGATTGGCAAAAGTTACCTTAAAAATAGGCACATTATTGTCTACCATGGATACATGGTAAGGAGATACTGAATTTGACAATCTAGAAAATAAACTTAAACGCCACACTGAGAGACTCACCAAAGACATCAAAGACAGAAAACAGAAGAAATACGCTAGGGATTATTTTGATTTTAAAGACAATAGAATATTTCGGTATAAGATCAAAAAAAGCCAAACGAAGGTAGACGCTAGAGTTTTGGACTCCCCTACAGAGTGGTAAATCAAAGTTCACTCCACCGTTGGAAACGTGTACAAACATAGATATGTTCACTAAACTTGTAACTCAAGACATTATGAATCTTTCTCCTAAACAGACTAATTACAATCTTAAATATAATGAATATAAAGCTTTGTTAGATCTTGAAAAAGATGATTCAATTATAGTTAAACCATCAGACAAAGGTGGCAACCTTGTGGTTTTGGACAAAAATTCATATTTCATTGAGAGACTTAGACTCCTGTCAGATAAAAAATGCTATAAAGTCCTTCAATCTGATCCAACAAGCACCTTCCAAAATGAACTTCTTAATATTCTGAAAGAAGGGATTAATAACAAAGTCATTACGAAAGAAGAGTATAATTTCATCTTTATTAAAAATCCCACACTGGCTACTTTCTACCATCTGCCAAAAATTCACAAGGATAAGATTCCTCCGCCAGGTAGACCGATCGTTTCAGGAATTAATAACATTACCTCAAACGCAAGTGTCTACCTTGATAGATTCCTACGACCCTTCGTTAGTACTTTGCCCTCACATCTTAAAGACACAAAGGATGTACTTTTGAGAATTGAGGACGTCATAGTTGAGACTGACACACTGCTAGTAGGCATTGACGTTGAAAGCTTATATACCAGTATCCCACACCAGGCAGGCATTAAGGCAGTGGCACACTTTCTAAGGGCACGCGACGAAAATTGCCATACACATAACTGATTCATCCTTCAACTTCTTGAATTGGTTCTCACAAAGAATTTCTTCCTTTTTGACCAGAAAATTTATCATCAAATTCAAGGAACAGCCATGGGCACCACGTGCGTTTCCACCTATGCCAATCTTTACTTGGGATGGTGGGAGGAAGCCTTGGTGTTCATGGACGACAATGACATGTACACGGGCCACATCGATATGTGGTCCAGATACATTGACGACATCTTATTATTATGGAGTGGGACCCCTGAGTTATTACATCAATTCATTCAGAAACTAAATCAAAACCACCACAACTTGAAATTGACGTATGAGGCACATAAAGACAAAATCAACTTCCTCGATTTGACTATATCTAAGGGAGCAAATGGAAAATTGGAATCTACTATATTTAGAAAGGCCACCTCAAACAATAGTCTGCTTAAGGCACAGTCACCATTTCACATGATTAATAGTATCCCTACAGGACATTCCTTTGACTCGGGAGGAATTGCTCCAACACTCAAGAATACAAACAACAGGCTGGGGATATGGCTAATAGGTTTAATGAACGTGGCTATAATAAAACTGTCATTAACAGAGCATATCGCAGAGCACTAAACACCAACCGACCAACACTTCTGACACAGGGCCAGCGTATTCAGACAGCCACAGACAGTACCATCAGGTTCATCAGTACCTACAACGACCAATAGGTGCGATCAGACAAAGTTTACAAAAACACTGGCATATCTTGATGCAAGATCTAGACCTGTCACAGATCCTTAAACAATCACCCAATATGGTATGCCGGAGACCCAGAAATCTTAGAGATCGCTTGGTGCATAGCCACTATCAAGATTAACCTACTAAAACATGGCTAGTAGGTCCAAAACCATGTGGTTTCTACACATGTGGACGCTGTAAAGCCTGTACATCTATGCAAGTTACCAAAACATTTTCAGACTCTAAAAACATTCAGAATTTCAAGATTAAAAGCTTTATCAATTGTCTAACCACTGGAGTAATATACCTAATTTCTTGTAAATGCGGTAAACAATATGTGGGAGAAACTCATAGTCCATTGAAGGTTAGAGTTCTGGAACACCTAGTGTCCATACGCAATGAAGCAGATACACCGGTAACCCGACACATTATAGGTCTCCACCAAGGAGATGCTTCTGTCCCGAAGTTTATGGGTATTGAACACATACCATGGGGTCCACGCAAAGGGGACTGGGACCAGAAACTCCGTCAAAGTGTATGTAGATGGATCCATCTGCTCAATACTACTGTATATCTCCCCACGGGATGTATGAGGGGTTTCTTTTCTATTCCTTTCTATACAGTTGATTCCTATCCAACATTACATCATACTACATTGTTACATCTGAGGATATATATTTATCTAGTTATTTTTTATAATTTATATTTTCAGAGGCACCGTATTAACCTTATGGGCGGTTCCAATTAGATTAGCACAATCCTACACCTCACATAATTTTCATTTTATTTTATTATATTTTATAGTACCCTTATTCACACCACACGTACACATATTTTTTATTGTGGGTTAGTGGGATCCAGGTAGATTGTTAAACTTAATATTTAGAGGTTCCGTTTTGACCATTTTGGGCGGTACCAACAGTATAGCACAATCCTACACATATTTGTATATCACATTAATTAATTATTCATTTATTTTTCCTTTCCCAACACGTCACTCACCACTATGTGGCGTTTATATTACACCTTATAGATTTAATCTTATATTGCATCTATTCACTTTCAGTGCACTTATCCTCCTATACATACACTATTTACCTGATGATACACATACGTTCCTATATGATTCATCCTGTGTTTATATCTGATTCATTATCCGGTTCTATCTGTCGGATGTTTATTCCTTATAAACAATCTTCACACAATAGGGACAAATTCCTTTTATGTGAATATTTACCCAAGTTCAATTGTATGATTCAAGTGTCCTCTTCATCTGTGGACGTAGCTTATCATGGTGTTACCTTTATGACAAGTGTCTTTATGACCATTGTATATAGAAATATGACTGTTCCTTCTGGTGCCTTTATTTTCATACCTCCTAAGATAGGAATATTTACCTCGGTCCAAATATATGATTTAAGTGTCCTCTTCTATCTGTGAACTCCGCATTCATGAATCTTCTTACCTGGCTGATGTCTACTCCTAATCTACAATATACTGTAAATATTACTCCAACACATTAAGGTTTTTATTCCTTTAATATGAATACTTACCTGAATGTATGATTTAAGTGTCCTCTTCCATCTGTGGACGTAGCTAATGATGATGTCATGTAAGTGGCAATTGTCCTATGGCGTTCTACACAATATAACTATTTCTTTCAGCACTTATGTACACTAAGTTAGTGCCTCTCTCCATTGATCTGTATCTATTACCCATTCAGTTTCCTACCTCATCCCAGAAACTCATTCTGCCAAAAACACTGTATATACGGAGTCTTTAAGACTTTATACACTCCCTGTATATATATATATATATATTTATATAGTAAGAGAGAGAGAACAGAAAAGCCCCACACATATATGTGCCACAGTCTGTACACGCCCACCAGAGGCATGATCAGCTACTCACCACTCATTGGTGAATTATGCGGCTCCTCCTTGGCAATTGACTTTAAAACCCGACACTTACTATCACGTAACATGACTCCTCCCCCTGAAGAAGCGGGCTTGAAGCACGTGAAACGTATGTCGGGGTATGGTGACGTCAGACGCATGACGTACACCAGGATGAGACGGTTTGTGTGTATGGGGCTCGTAGATAAGGTAGTATAGCGCTGGACATAGAACCTCATTTTGGTATTTCTCCTCTAACCTACTTGGATACGAAGGCAATACGCTATCAGTGTTTGTACCAATGCGACCTGTAGGTTACAAGGACTTTGAGGTATACCACTTCTCATGGTCACAAGATATTTTAATATCTGTATGGACATCTATTAACGAGGAATACACATATATGGTGAAGTGATTTTTCTATGTACCTTCCGTATGCACTACTGTGGGTGGTTATAATCACTAACTAGGTAATTTTACCTTTATGTGTTACCTGTCAGTATATTCATATACAACTACTTATCCACCCCATATACCTTATACACTGTATACATCTAAGGGATATCTTTCAGTAGAGCATAGGTTATATTTGGAAACCAGCTCACCCCCCCCCACTAGCCGTCTCTCCAATTGGGGATTTTAATATCCTTGTCTATATGTTTCCTATATGTGTGTTTGTTGATTGGTTTAAATAAAATTGTATTATTTTTCTTGATTTTATTATGGTTTTGAGTCTTGAGCCTTGGGTTTTTTTTGGATCCCTCCCTATACCATTATATCCATTTCATGACGTCCTTAACTGGATGTCACAACTTTTGAGTGCAATGCTATAGGGCTTTTAGTGACCCCTGGCGGCCACTAGTTCAAGTAGTTTATAGTCTTGTGGTATAAGCGGGTTTGGTTAGTTGACAACCTGGCCACAGCATTCTACACCAGCTGCAGGCAGTGCAGCTGTTTTTCTGGAAGATCCTGGTCATGTGCAGTGTTTTAGTCCAGGTGTTAGGACACAAAGGCATGGACAAATGTAGTAAAGTCCTCTGGGGTGATCAAGTTCTTAATACTGTCTATGTTCTCTAGAATGAAGATTTGATCAAGGCTGAAACAACAGGTTTAAGGATCAAGTCACAGTCAAGGACAACACAACGTTTCCACACATGGACTGAGTTTAACAGCTGGGAACCCATATGCTTAAAACCTGTTGGTTGACCTAGCTGCAGTCTTGTTATTTATTTATTTATTTTTTATAATAATAATCAATAATATATTTTTTTTGCCTAGAAAATTGTTTCTTTATAGTGAGCAATGAAATAATATAACATTATTATTTCTTTGTTTACATTTTCTGATAAAATAGTCAGCAAAAGTCAATATTGTAAGAATTTGTTAACGTGCTTTTAATGTTGTAGTAATATCCAGTGAAGTAAGTAGAGGTTAATGCATTGTTAATAATGTGTATGCTTCTCATTATATTAAATTGCATATTGTTATTTGTTAAATTTATTTAAAATATGTTAAATATGTTAGTAATCGCATCAGACATAAGTAGAACAACTTACTGTTCTTGGTACCACGGACCAGCACGCTGAAATCCGCAATACGTTCACGGCCTCAAAAAAACATTTTCTTTTCAGTCCGGTTGCTGCCTGGGTGGATTAAAGTGGGACTTCCAGAGCATTAATGCTACAGAATCGGCCAGTCTGATATAGCTGACCAGAGGAGACCCAGAGGGAAGCTGTCTCTCTCCCTGTCTTCCCGGACCAGTTCTGAAGCAGTTTCTGTATCTGTCCTGCCCCTTGATGATGTAGATGACCAAATATGGATATCTATGTCCTGAGGGGGATGCTATAGTATCATATTCGGTCATCTACCTCATCAAGGGGGTTGGAAAGGAAATTGAAATCATTTGAATCTCCTCTACAAACACAATGATGGCCTACATAACTGAATATGGTCCTATATAATTCCCCCTTATAATGTAAACACCACTATCTGGTTACTTACTTGATGGAGAAGGATTGCCAGGAAGAGGTTGGCAAGGAGGCGTGGGTGAGAGCAGATGTGTATATGGATGGGTCAAGGATTAGTAGATATATCTCCAGCATCAGGAAGGAGTAGATAGAGAGAGGGTGTAAATAGAGAATTTGTGAGGGTGCTTTTTATTGAGGGGTAAATAAGTTGTTGGGCGAGAGGTGTATAAATAATGGTGCAGTGTATGGACACAGGCAAAGGTGGAGGGGAGGAGAGATGAAGACATGTGGATAGGAGGATAGTAGGGAAGTTGGAGGGAATGGAAACATTTACAAAGGAGTGAGGAAACAGTTAACAGCAAAAGCAGTAGGGAGGGCATAGTGAGATTCAGGAGAGACTTCCCAGGTATTGGAGGATAGGAAGAGTACAAATTATCAGAGCATTTAGAATGTCAAGTTCTCATATCTGCAGAGTTGTTGTTGTAGTCCAGAGTCTAGATCTTCCTGTAGTCTTCACCTCTAATTCTAACTCCAGAAATAACTCCCCTGCCACTTTATATGTGACACTTAAGGTGTTACACAGCTATGTGGCACATCCAAGATAGACTGACTAAAATACTCTAAACAGATTCACTTGGTTAATAATTAAGGAGGGGTTTGCCTTCAGTCCTCTACTCAGACAGACATACCAAGGAGTTGTTAATTAGATCAGTTCTGATGTATTTGGGTTTACATTGATAGAATAATTCTACTCAGACTGACATACTTGCGTGAAGAAATGTCAGAATATTAGTCCAGGTATTCAGTATGCATCCATGTTTAAAGATATTAAAAGATATAGAAAACATCCAGATATTATAAATCCAGCATTAACTCCACAGACACTTTATATTTGACATTTAAGATGTTACACAGCCAGCATAAGAAGAGAGACAAACACAGGAGCTGTACCCATGCAAGTGAGATTCATCTCTACTACGCTACTTACGTTATAGAATGAGGTTAGTCTAGATCTTAAAAAACACTGGAGGGGAGGGTGTTACTAAGTGATAATGATTATGTCAAGCTGTGAGATCACAAGTACAGATGGCAGCCAGATGGCTGCCAGATGGTCAGCCAAATTAAGGGATCAGTTGATACATCTTAATTTCAGTAGAATTACAGCTCATAAAAATAAGACTGGTGTGGGCGTGGCCAAGGAGTTGAGCTGAGCGGTTCCAAGTAGGAGCAGCTCCACGACCATTTAAGAATAAAAACAATCTAAAACCAAATAAAAACTATATAAAAATATAGTCGAGTGGGGGGAGATTGCCCTGGGACTAGACAGGTGCTGTTGGAGGAGGATGGAGAGAGGAAGGAGGAGGTGCTGTGGGAGGAGGAGCTTGGGAAGAAGAGACCTCTACTGTCCCCGCATCATGAGAGGGCTAAAATAGCCACCAAGTTCACGCGGTTTAGCTAGTTTGCTGAGGTGATTACCGCTGGGCCAATTGAGGTGGTGGACTGATGGTGCAACGAGGGGGAGAGACGATAGGCCCGAAGATCGGATAAGACAGCCAGATCGGGCTGAGCAGTACCAGAGTGGAAGGATGTGCGGATTGGACTCCAGCTCCATCAGGGGAGGTGAGCATGAGTGCTGGAGCCCGTCTCTGCCTCCAAGACCCCTGCACCCCCCATCGCCGAATGCCCAAACCACTATCATGCCCCCATCACCTCATCCTCATCGGAGGATCAACAGCAGCGGAGACCCCAGCGCTGCAGTTAGGGAGCTGCCATCGGCCGACGGGGCTGCATAGAGTGGAACCGTGGTCATCTTAAAACTGTGCTCCATGGTGGTGCCGTTGTTGCCCTGTGCCTCCCCCAGCCTCATAAACTATCAGTTGGGGCATTTCACTGGTGGGGGGATCCCTGCAGGGTTCTCCTCTGACAGCAGACTCTGTTCCTAGTGAGCAGGGGCAGCACATTCTCATCGGGCCACCCCCCCCCACCTCCCAAAATGACTGATGTGGACCTATGTGACAAAGAAAGGAGGCGAGGTCCAGCTTCAAGTTGGAGAAGAGAGAGAATGGCTGCATCTAAAGAGGGCTGCCACCTAGGTCAGACCTTCAGATTTGTAGGCTCTCTCCCCCCTCCAAATAAAAATAAAGAAAGAAACAGCCTGATTTTATCTGACTGGGTTTGTCACTCACATACAACAAATAAATTCAATGAACAGTATAAACAAAAGTTTAGCTTGATTATTTCTGGACACGCTACTGGGGAGCTGCTGAGAAGAAGAGCTCCCGAGTACCCTCTTTAAGCACAAGACAAGAGCAAGCACAATCACACCTGAATTCAACATTTTCTTGAAAGAAACTGACTCTAAAAGAATCTACAATGGCTAGGAAAACTTAAAGAACCCAGAGCCAGGATATTTCCCAATACTTTCAACATCTCAGCCCTCAGCAGAGCCAAGCACGAATTCACAATATGGTGCGCAACATGTGCACCCACATAGACAGCCCGAGAACAACTGCAAATGGATGTAACGAAGGGGGAACTGAACAACGAATATATGGAAGTCCTTTTCACAATAATGAGAAAAGGCTTCCAAGATGATCTAAGAACAGCAATACATGGTCTAAAAACAAACTTAAACATTTTATCTCAAAGAACGGAAGGACTGGAGACCAAGATGGAGGGAGCACTACAACTACAATTATCTGCAGACGACGAAATCATGAGACTAGGACATGAAATAAACTCACTAATAGACAGCCTGGAAGACCAGGAGAACAGGGACTGTAGATAAAATTTGAGAATTCGAAACATTCCAGAGTTAATATTAACTGACACGCTCAGTGCCTACCTTCTCAAATTATTTCTCCTGTTGATCCCTGACATAAAAAAGCATGATCTGGAGATGGATTTTGCCCACCGAGCGCTGGGCCCCAGATCAGAAGACCTGAGAAGATGGAGAGATGTTATCGTTAAGCTTCACTCCTACTCTGTAAAAGAAAGCATAATGATAGCAGGCAGGGAGAATGAGATCTCCAATTCTAGAATGAATCTAATCAAATATTTAATGATCCGTCAAGACTTACAATCTCCAGACACCATGAGATGAACCCCCTCATCCAAATATTGAAGGATCAGGGTATTCACTATAGATGGGGCTTCCCTTTTAAACTTGTGGTTCCCAAGAATGGGAGATACATGTCTATCACGTGACCTGAAGAATCCTTGCTATTTCTGAGATCCTTAGGCATCGTAGCCCCAGAGACCCAAGAAGAATCCCTAAACGATCTAAGGGCAACTAACAACACAGCCCTCCCCCCTCCCCCGGACCTCGGAACATCTGGCAAGTCAAAGATACCTTAACACAGGGGTCTCAAAAGAAACATCTAATCCTAAAAGTCTGGAACTTAGAAATGTGACTTCCAAAGTTGTTGCCAACCTGAACTCTGTTGCTGAGCACGGGTTACCCTTCCTCCGCTACAAGATGGACCCCCTCTCCCTCTTCTCCACCCTCGTAAAGGTTGATCTATAGGCTAAGTAGTGAAAAGCCCTCCACCCAAGCTTCCTGGAAAACTAAAAGGCTGTCAAGATGACGGCGTCCTACCTGATCTCCGTTGCAGATCCCCCTCAACAGGTTTGACTACACACAGACTCATAACCTATAAAGGTTATACGTTACTTATAAAGACCTTTCCTTCACCATATCCTCGAGAACTCTACTTAAGTTTGTTAGGATAAGCTCATAAAGACCCAGTTTCATTCACCACACCCCCCTCCCAGTAGATACTATATTCACACAAAGGTTTGATATTTCCGCTAACTCCCTACGTTGAATGCTAAATGTACAAAATGTTTTAGGATTCAGTAGTATTGTTAGGCCTTCCCTCTCTAATTTTCTCAACGCCTACCCCCTCTCCTCCCACCCCTTTTTTCTCCCTCTCCCCCTCCCTCTCCCCACCCCCTCTCTCCCCCACCCACTCCTTCTATCCCCCTCTCCCCCTCACCTCTACCCTCTCACCTTCCCCCCTACCGCTCCCCCTTTCCCCTTTCCCCCCCTCTCCCCCTTCTCCCTCCCTTCACTCCCCTCTCCCTATGCTCAAAGATCAATTATAATAGGTTAGTGAACATCATACTAACTAAGAAAATGTCAGAAATGTACCACAAAATATGCACAATCAAGGTCATTATGTATCGTTCTTTTTCCAAATGCTCAGCTAATCAAGGTTGATCACAGGCCTGGTAAACAAAACCACAACACAACCAAACACAGAACCCACCCCCCAACCCCCACCCTAGCTCCTCCCCAAAATTCCCCCACCCCCCTCAAAGATCAGTTAATCTGTAATAGGTCTGTGAATATCCGTAACGCTTGACTGCCCGCAGTCCTGGTCAGTCCCCAATACTGAGGTGGGTAAGGTTATAACACGCACCCACAGCAGTGAGGGCGTGCCCGGAGTGTGGTATGATGCGTTGCCGGGCCTGGTGAGAAAGGGTTAGCCTGATACTTGCCACGTCAGGGTGGCAGAGATCCGAGGGTAAAGATCCGAAAGCCGTAGGTCAGGGGCAGGAGAGAGCAGCGTAGTGAGGTCCAAAGCTGAGTCAAGGGAGTAGCGAGGTACACGAAGTCTAATGAGAGCCAAGATCAAATTCAAGGATATCAAACGAGGGCAGGGACTGGAGCGAGAGCTGCAACACAAAAGAGAGCCAGGCATAGACCTCTGTACACTACCGACACACTTTATTGAAGTGTGGTCGGTACCGCAAGCCGGGAAATCTCCCGGCTTGCTAGTGGCCGCCCCTCGGCGTGCCGCGCGTCATAGACGCGCGGTCACGCGTCATCGGGAGCGTGCGCCCGCTGCACGCGTGTCCAGGGGCTCCCCGAGGGAGCCCTGGTGTCCCGCGATCGCGGGACAGCGGCAGGGGGTTCCGGGGGACCCGGCGGACCCGGCAGCGGTAGGGAGAGCGCCCCGATCGGAGGGCGCTCTTCCGCTGCTTCGGCGTGCGCCCGTCACACTCGGGCGCGCGCCAGGCTACTGCTGCGGCACAGAACGGGCAAATGCTCGAATAAACTGTGCCGCAGCAGTACAACAAGAGCCATAGGAAAACTATGCAGAGCGAGGACGGAGAGGGCAGACAGGAACTATAAATGCCAGAGAACCAATGGGAGCAAGAGGCGGAGCGGGGGCTTGACTGAGCGGTCCCAGGGATAGGTAAGGATGCCTGGTGTGGTGTTCCCTAGTGTGAATAGCCTCCAGCTGCTGGGAGGTGGAGCCAAGGCTGCAGGAGGAGTGTAGAAGAGGACGGGTGCACGCGCGCCCTGTAACACTCCCACGCGCGCGCCCCTGCAGCGTGTGGGCGGAGGCGGCGTGTGCCACGGAGGAGCGGCGTGGTGTCCGACCGGAGCGGGTAAGGAGCTGATGGGGAGGGGGCCTGGGACGAGCGGCAGTACTGGGAGCCGGGGTGACAGGGACCCGCTGTAAGGCACGTGTCCCCCGATCCCTTACAATATCATGTCAACTAAGAAAATGTCAGAAAGGTACGACAAAATTTGTACAGTCAATCAAGGTCAATAGGTAAGTTTCTATATACTAAACTTTAATTAAGCAGCACATACATTTCCCCCTCCAGTTCCAGTTTCTCCCTCGCATCCTTTGCTGAATGTTCAAAATGTTTAAAGACCAAGAGGTATTAGATAGTGAAGGTCTGTCGAGCGCTTCTGTGTGAGGCAGGTTTGAGAGTGTCAGACACTGGAGTGGGCATAAGGGAGCTGACTTAGGTCGCTGATTCCACCGGTGCAGGGGGAAGGGGTAACCTCACCTGCTCCTCCGGTTGTGGGACCGCTCTCCTTGTCTCCTCCTGCGTGCCGCCGCCGAGATGCAAGTCAGGGGAAAGTTGGAAGTGCGGCGCAACTGCGCATGTCTGAAAGAAGCTCCCGGATATTCGGTTCCAAAAAAACTTTATTGACACACACCAGGGCTACACCAGCATCTCCCCCTCAACGCGTTTCACCCTTACGCAGAGGGCTTCGTCTTGGAGTGGGGAGAAGTGGTGAAAGCCCCTTAAATACCTAAAAGCCCGCGAAAACGGCATTAAAAATTTAACCCCTTCTGTGCTTCTAGCCCAACAGCTCACATCAATGCTATTGAATCTAAGTGTCTGTACATCTTACTTAAGCCATATTCCAAGCATAAACAGTATATTAAATGTATAAACAGACATACCCAATTGCAAAAAAACTGATAATAAGACTGTTTGGCAGCACATTCCAGGTATATAAATACAATAAAATGCTGTTCTCAACACTGCAAAAGATATAAGCTCAACACTTAATTCACATTAAACAAGGTCCTACATTTATAAGTCAATTTATACAGATAGGGGCTTCCTAGTGCTAATTTTAGACACATGTATTAACCCCTGACTTATAGACCAGTGAACGAAGGGAAGGCAGATAAGGAGAAAAGAAAGGGGAATGGGAACCGGGAAGCGGGGAGGGCAAAAAGGGGGGGAGGGGAGGGGGGGAAGGGGGGGGGGCGGTGGAGAAAAAGGAAGGAAAAGGGGGGGGGGCGAGTAGGAAGGATAAAGGAAAAAGGGGGAGGGGAGGGGAAAAAAAGAAGAAAGGAAATGAAGAGGGAGACAGTGCGGAGACTAGATCAATGCAAACTACATGCCAAACGTTCCATTCTAAAGAGGACTGTAATGTATAACTGTGAGCATTCCTCATGTGACACACTTAAAGACATATTTTAGAGAAAACACCGTAGATCCCAGTCCACATTAAGTCCATTGGGTTGTAACGTGTTAAGTGTGTGGATCCAGTGCGCCTCCCTTTGATGTAGGAGCTTAGTTCTGTCTCCACCGCGGGGGGGGAGGACTATGTGTTCTATAGCGCAACAACTGAAATTGTCCACAGAACCCAGTGGACAATTATTAAAGTGGATTGGGACCGGATGTGTCATGTCTAGATTCTTTATGAGCCTTAGATGTTCTAAAATGCGGATTTTTAAGGCTCTGCTGGTGAGCCCCACGTACTGTTTCTTACATCCGCATTGTAGCAGGTATACGACATAGTTAGTCTAACATGACATAAAGGTTTTTATCTGATATTTACGTGTTTCTTCTTTGTCTGAGAAATGTGTAACTTTTTTCATTTTTGGACAAATCTTACAATGCCCGCATTTAAATGATCCAATCAGTTTTGGAAAAAAAGACGATTTGTTTTGGTTAGTTTTGGTTGTTTTCAACAGACTGGGTGACAAGATATTCCCTAGCGTTGTTGCTCTACGAAACACTATTTTGGGTCCCACACATGCCATTTGTTTTAATAAAGGATCTAATGAAAGTGTGGCCCAATGTTTGCGTATAATGGTTTTAATTGAGTTCGCTTGATCACTATAATTTGTAATAAAGAAAGGCACTTCTGTGTTCTCGGCCTCGGTGTCTATCTGTGTGCTCCTGGCTGACATATTAGTAAGGGTATTCCTATCAATGTTTAATGCATGCTGGTATGCTTGGTCAAGATCTGCACCATCGTACCCCCTCGACAAGAACCTCTCTCTCATCTCGTTCGCCCTGTGGATAAAGGCCTCCAATGTGGAGCAGTTCCGGCGCAATCGCAGGAACTGCCCCTTTGGAATGCCTCTAACCAGAGGGCGTGCGTGACAACTCTTGTAATGAAGCAATGAATTCCTGGCATTCTCCTTTCTATGAATGTCTGATTGAATGTTATACTCCATATCTACATATAGATTAAGGTCTAGAAAACAAATTTGGTTTTTATTATATGTGTGAGTAAACTTCAAGTTAAGAGTATTGTCTGCCAGGTATTCAAAAAACCTCAATAGGTCCTCCTCCCCACCACTCCAGATCAAATTCAGGTCGTCAATGTAGCGCTTGTAAAACACTACATGGCGCCTGAAAGGATTGGGATCTCCAAACACGTGGGACATCTCCCACCAACCCATGAACAGGTTGGCGTAGGAGGGGGCAAAGGATGTCCCCATTGCTGTCCCACGTGTTTGGAGATAATACTGCTGGTCAAAGAAAAAATAATTGTGCGTGAGTGAAAATCTAATACTATCAAGGATAAAAACTATGTGTGCTGGCGAGAGAGTGGAGTGATGTTGTAAAAAGTGCTCAGTGGCTGTGAGGCCGTGCTCGTGGTTGATGATGTTATATAAAGAAGCCACATCCAGGGTGACCCAGATGTAGCTAGGGTGCCAAGTGAGAGGTGCTAAAAGAGATAAAACGTGCTTGGTGTCAATAATGTGTGAGGGTAAAGAAACAACCAATGGCTGCAAATAGTGATCTACTGTATGTATTGTGATAAATGTTCACCCAGGGAACCAATAGATGAGATTATGGGTCTACCTGGGGGTGCAGTGAGTGTTTTATGTACTTTGGGCAAGTGATGAAAAATGGGAGTGATGGGATCTGGAGTGGTGAGGAAGTCTCGCTCATTGGGTGAGAGCACATGTAGTATCTCACCTTCTTCCAAGAGGTCCTGGAACTCCCTAATGAACATAGGAGTCGGGTCCCTGTCGAGGGTATGGTATGCTTCTGGATCCCCCAGTTGCCGTTTGGCCTCCGATATGTAGTAATCTCGATCGAGCACTACTGTAGCGCCACCCTTGTCCGCTTTCCTAATGAGAATAAGATCATTGTTGCTCAGAGATTTTAAAGCTGCCCTTTGATCCATTGTAAGATTGTCTCGCTGCAAACCCCTAGGTCCTATGCCTTTAGCTAGGAGTGAGAGATCTCTCTCAATGCCCTTCTGGAAGATGTCAATGTACTGACCCCTCATATATGAGGGGTAGAACACCGACTTCTTCCTAAGGCCCGAATTTATACTCCCCAGGAAATCAACAGGGTCATCTAGGGTATTATTCTCCATGAAGAGATCCCTAAGGTCCTGCTGATTGCATTGATCCTGAAAACCTAGAGGAAAGGGGACAACTGTATTAGCATCATAAATGGGTAACAGAGTATTGGACGCATTGCTTCTGGTGGAGAAAAAACGTTTCAGGGTTAGTTTCCTAGTAAATTTAAAAAGATCCACCATTGTGGTAAACAGATTGAATGACGTACTAGGCGCAAAAGATAGTCCCAGATGAAGAACGGACAGTTCTGATTGCGTCAGTTCATAATTGGAAATATTAATAACATTGCTGTTCTTAATACTTAAGTTTTTAATCTCTTTGAGGGCATCCCATTGTGGGTTCTTCCTCCTGCCTCTTCTTGTCTTTCCTCGTTTTTTGAAGAGGACTTCCTACTGGCCGGTCGATCTGGATACATCATCTCACTGGTGCCCGCCTTCTCATCTCCAGAAGATGGATAGAAGTCACTCTCGGAAAGTGAAAAAGACACAGCATGTGAAGTTACATCATTGTCCCTGTTTCCTTTCAGAATGGATCTATTACCCCCACCCTCCTTATAAGGTTTCTTCGCTTTGGGTTTTCCTTTGCTCCTAGAGGGTAATTTCTGCCACATATACACTTGATTCACCTCATAATCTGCCTTATCGCGCTCAAATTTTGATTGTTTACTTAACATGATGGTTTTTTCTTGTTTATTGAGCTTGCTAGCTATTTTCAAATCTAGCTCTTTAAAGTTCTCCATATGCGAAAAGGCTTTTAGTTGGTGTTGCAATTCTGCTATTTGTTTGGACACAATTTTGTTTTCTTCAGATTTAAATCTGATGATCAGGTCCATTAACTTAAATGAGCAATCATTGAGTATGTGGCACCATTGTTGCTCAAACTCCCCATTCACAAAGCCAAAGGAGGGTGTCTTGGTATGTCTTAACCCCCTGGGGATACGCTTAACGCGACTATAATTCTCCATAGTCGTGATTTCCCACCATGCGCGTTGTCGTGATAGTAAACATTTCTCCAGTTTATTGAAGTGTGCCTTGAGGTCTGCAGTGTCCTCACAAAACAATTCTTTGGTGTTGCTAAAAATAGCCTCAGCTCTGTGCAACCGGTTAGCAGTGCTGCAACAGCTGAATAAAATGTCTGGATCTGGTATAGATGCAGTATCCATGATGGTGTAGCCCTATATCGTGTGTGTGTGTTTCAAACCACACGTGCTATTTGGTGCACGGGGTAAACCCAATTGCCAAGCAATTAAGACTGGGAAGGTTTGGAACTGTGCCAGGGAAGTATAACAACCTGTGTCCACGAGCTGCTGACAGGGAGGATATCAGATAGTGAAGGTCTGTCGAGCGCTTCTGTGTGAGGCAGGTTTGAGAGTGTCAGACACTGGAGTGGGCATAAGGGAGCTGACTTAGGTCGCTGATTCCACCGGTGCAGGGGGAAGGGGTAACCTCACCTGCTCCTCCGGTTGTGGGACCGCTCTCCTTGTCTCCTCCTGCGTGCCGCCGCCGAGATGCAAGTCAGGGGAAAGTTGGAAGTGCGGTGCAACTGCGCATGTCTGAAAGAAGCTCCCGGATATTCGGTTCCAAAAAAACTTTATTGACACACACCAGGGCTACACCAGCATCTCCCCCTCAACGCGTTTCAAGAGGTATTACAATGTTCTTTTCCTATGTTTAAGATGCACCCTCACGTCCCGTTGTTCTCTCCTCCCTTATCTTCCCCCCTCCACTCTGAATAGATATTATACTCACACAAAGATTCAAACTGGTCACTAACTACCGACGTCAAATTTAAAATGTACAAAATGTTTTAGGAACCAGCAATAAGACTAAGTAAGATTATTATGTTAGTGTTATGTTATTGTTATAAGTTAAGTTATGTTCCTTTCATATGTTTAAGATACACCCCTCATACCTCCCCTTCCCCCCTCATCCTCTCCCCCTTTATCTCTTCCCCCCTCCACCTAATCCTCTCCCCCTTATCTCCTTCTCCCCTCCCCCTCACCGGTCCCCTTTACCCACTCACCCCCCTCTCTCTCCCCTCCCCCCCCTCCGCTCCTACCTTCTCTCCCTTTTTCCACCTTCTACTCTACCATTTTCCCCTCACCAAATTTTATAATCCAACTAAAACAACAAATATTTCCCCAGCCAACACCTCAGCCCGTTTGGACCCTCACGGCTAATGTTGTTGTAATATATTCTTAAGATTGTTTACTCTATACGCAGAGGTTACTCTGCTTTTTCTTCTGGTGACCCTCATGCTTTGGGACCAGGAGGTCTCCCAAGGGCGACATGCCCAACTGCCTTATCACCACCGTGATTAAGGTTCACACACTAGGGCCTCTATTAAGTCCACCTTTTTCTTTTCACTCTCTCTCTTCCTTTCTCGCTATTCTGTCTCCCTTTCCTTCCCACCACCTCTCCATTGCCCTCCCGCCCTTCGATGTCCCTCCAGGTAAATAACCAAACCATCTGTTCTCTCATTAAAAACACTCAAATCTCATCAAGACCCACCTTGGGAAAGTGGATGGTCTCCAATACGCTCTAACTAAAAAAGAACCATGTCTAACCCATCATATATAAAACTTGTCTCACTCGATGTTTAAAGGGCTACACTCAACTAAAAAAAAGGAAACTTGCACTTCAAGAATTAAAAAAAACAAAAAACGAGATATCTTGTTTATTCAGAAAATCATTTCAGTACCATCTCATCGCCCAACACCTTTACGAATATTTTCCCTCAATCATATTATGCATCATTCAATAGCAAAAAAAAGAGGAGTGGCAATTCAAATTAAAAGAAAAGTTCCCTTTACCACCAATAAGGTGATCTCCGACCATGAGGTTAGATATCTGATTATCCAGGGTTCTCTCTTGGGCAACCCAGTCTCTCTAATACTGTATATACGCCCCAAATGGGAACCAAATAGAAGTACTAGA
This sequence comes from Ascaphus truei, assembly GCF_040206685.1. NCBI lineage: Eukaryota > Metazoa > Chordata > Amphibia > Anura > Ascaphidae > Ascaphus > Ascaphus truei. The sequence continues at coordinate 481,516,447 of NC_134483.1, forward strand.
ATCTTTAGAAAAACATAAAAGAAGTACTAGAATCTTTAGAAAAACACTCCCTGTCCTCCTTAATAATAGCAGGAGACATGAATATGGTATGTTCTCCTGTACAAGATAAGTCCACCATCCCAGGGATCTCCAATTCAACTCATACACAAACATGCTGCAATGAAATTTAGAGAGCTAATAAAAGATTTCTCTTTGGTTTATATCTGGAGGGCACAACACCAAGGTCAGCGAGACTATACATTTTATTCCGCCCCACATCAGACTTACTCAAGGATTGATTATTTTCTGGATACCAAAAATATTCTACAGGCATCCTTCCTCCCAGTCAAATATAGGCCCTATAACCCGGTCCGATCAAGCCCCATTTAAATAACTCTCTCTCTACCATAAATTAAAAATAACTCATTCCAATGGAAATTAAACGACTCTCTTCTGAACTTCCCAGAAATAGAGAGCACTATTAAACAAAAACACACCGAATATTTTGAAATAAATAAAGGCTCCGCCTCAGTTCCGACAATGTTGTGGGAAGCCCACAAAGCGTCAAACAAAGGTGATATCATATCTATAGCCTCATTCAGGAAAAAAAGCAAATTGAAACAATATAAAGAACTCACAGATAAGATTATTAAACTACAACACCAGCATAAAATTAACCCCTCAAAAAAACTCTGTACAGTAAATTACTCAATGAAACAAGAACAGAGCTTAAACAACTCCAAATGGAAGAGGTAGAGACAGCGTTGAAATGGACAAACCAATGTTGCTATGATAAGGGCATTAAGGCCGACAGGTTATTAGCCAACAAACTAAGAGGTGTGACGGGTAGATCACAAATATCTGCAATCCGCTGCAAATCAGGTCACATTTCCAACAACAAGAAAGAAATAGTCCAAGAGTTTACAAACTTCTACTCAAAATTATATAATGTGGGAATGTCAGGAGGACCCTACAACTCTGAAGCAATCAAGCAATATCTAGAACAATGCAATCTGCCTATGTTATCCGATGAGGATATGTTAACCCTGAATGGAAACATTACCCAGGAAGAGTTATCAGAAGCAGTAAAATCTCTGAAAATAGCCAAAACACTAGCCCAGACAGTTTTACCAATCTTTATTATAATTGGGGCTATTCTCTCCCCATTCATCCTCGAGACATTTAACTCTTTCCTACTGTAGGAGGGGAACCAATACCAATCTCCATGTCCAAAGCCAGTCTGGCCATTATCCACAAAGATGGTAGAGACCCACTTCAGTGTGGAAATTATAGACCAATCTCTCTGCTCAATACAGACTTAAAAATGTATAGCAAAATACTGGTGAACAGATTGAACCCGATTTTACCAAAGTTAATCCATATCGCTTTGTCTCGGGCAGACACGCCTCAGATAATACCCATAAGATCATGAATATTATTGACAACGTGCACCTCACCGCTACTGTCACGCTGCTCTCACCACAAACAGGACTAGACCGCCGAGCTGAGGTGGGGATGTATATAACCACCGGCCTACAATCACAGAGCCAGGTCCAGAGTGCGTAGTCTGAGTCGTGAAGCTGGGTCAGGGTAGGAGAGTTCAGGTATGTCAAGGTACTCGCCGTGGTCTGCGGTTGGAGAGCGAAGAATGGTCGATATCCGTAAGCCATGGTCAGGGAGAGGAGAGAGCAGGAATCCAAAGACAAGCTGAAGTTCAGGATTAGAGAAGAGACGGGTCAAGGTACAAGCAAGGGTCAAGGCACAGGTTCAGACAAAGCACTAGAACACACAGACAGACTTCATGTAGCGAGCACAGCACATAAACCTTAGTTTATGCTCAGCAAAGTGAAAGGGAAACAGGAAGGCATTTAAAGGGGAAAGCGCTAATCAGGAGGGGTAGACAGAATTACATCATCGGATAGCAGGAGACTGATAGGAGGAGCCCGGATTGGACTCAGGTGAGAGGCAGCCGATGATCCTCCTCTGTTTGGTTGTCGCACGTCGCGCGCGTGTAGGTGGTGTGTAGCGTGGAGCGGGCACATCATTGATGGACGTGGACGCAGCACGACCGTGCCGGGGGCGTGCTTCCGCATATACGGTTGTCTGCAAACATGGAGGTTGACTTGCGCGCGCACCGCTGATGGGGCGGATCCTAGTGGTGATCCTCACATGTACGAAGGCAATATTACTAAGTCTAGATGCTGCAAAAGCATTTAATAGAATGAAATGGCCTTTCTTAGATGGTGTCATGCTAAAGTTCGGATTTAGATGCCCATTTCTAGAGGGTGTCAGAGCTCTCTACCAGAGTCCCACAGTGTATGTTAAACACCCCGGAAACAACTCAGACCCAATTGTGATAAGAAATGGAACTAGACAGTGTTGCCCTTTGTCTCCGCTCCTTTTTGCATTATCAATTGAACCTCTTGCCGCTAAAATACGAGACAATGTCAACGTGCAAGGAATCTCTATTGATGGCATAAACTACAAAATCTCTTTTTTTGCAAATGATGACATACTAAACCTGGCCAACCCCCATACTTCCCTGCCCAACCTTCAATTTTTTTTTTTTCAAATTTTTTATTGTTTTTTTTTTACCAACGGAGTACATCACAATATCAGGGGCATTCTTGGGGAAAAGGTACATATGAGTCTCAGAAAAGGTTTAACAGTTATTCACCAAAATGAATACCTTACGGCTTATGGAAGCGAATTGTGACTGGCGTTCGCCCGGTGAAACCTCACATGGGTTTTCCGTCAGGCTAGAGCTTGGCCCCTGCCTCTGGTAGAGGCTGTATTAATGTACTAACATTCCGTCATACTTCTCTGGGAAGAAACAAAGGATAGAGAGAGAAAGAAGGGAAGGAGGAGAGAGAGAGAGAAAGAGGGGGGAGAGGGGAGGGACGAGGGGGAGGTGGGGGGTCCTGAGGTTGGACAGAGGGACGGGAAGGGTGGTCCCCTCTTACCCCGAGGCCGGGACAAGATGACAAACGAACCTTACCGGACCGGACCCAGGAGCCCGGAGGCAAGGCCTAAAGGATCTACCCCATGTCATCCGCGAGTGGCTCAGCCATAAGGCCAGAGGTCCCAGACCCTGTTAAACTGTTCAGTCTTGTGATTCAAGAGAGGCGTTAAGTACTCCATGAGTTTCACCTCATTCACTCGTCTAAGAACCATTTGTTTTGTCGGGGGGTTAGTTTTCTTCCAGCAATCTGTAAGCACGCAGCGCTCTGCTGTGAGTATGTGTGCAATCAGTTTTTTTATGAGGGGCATAGGCAACCTCCACAGGTTTTGCCAGGAGGAACATCAGCAGATCCAGGCAGATCTCCTCCTCGGAAATCTCCTCTATCAGACCTCGGACCATGCTCCAGAATGTCTGGACCCCGGGGCACATCCACAGTATATGGACCAGGTCTCCACACTGACCACAACCCCTCCAGCAGAGGTTGGGGAGGCCCGGGAAAATCTGGCTCAGCCTACTCTGGGATAGGTACCACTGGAATAGGATTTAGTAGGTATTTTCCTTGATGGTTGTGCAGATTGAGGTTTTAGCTGCTGCCTCCCAGATGTCCTCCCAGTCATCTCTATCTATTTCCAAATTGAGGTCCTCAGCCCATTTCATCATATAGTTATGGTTGGCGGGTATCTTGGACCGTGCTAGCTCCGAGTAGATCTCCGAGATCAGACCCCTCTGGTACAACTGGACCTCACAAACCCTTTCAAAGGGCGTTGGGCTTTAAACTTAGAATTTTTGGATACTGTTTGAAGGAAATGTCTGATCTGGAGGAACCCATATAGAGGGAATTTCACTTGTTGATGTTTCTCCTGCAGCTCCGCAAGTGCCATCACTGACCCTTTGTTCAGTACTGTAGGTCTGATGCTTTTTGTATGTTAGCCCTCCGGAACAGCGCAAAATCTTTAAGGTCACACCCCGGGGGGAACTCCGGGTTCCCAAAAATGGGAGTGATAATGTAAGGAGAGGATACCAGTCCGTGCCTGTCTTTTGTTTTTGCCCAAAACTTCCACGTGCACCTCAAGGCCCCCAGTCCCGTCCTGCCCGATAATATCTCCCCTCCCCCTTCGGACCAAAGTATCGCTCCAAGAGACAGGGGAGAGACGTAGGAGACCTCGATCTCCAACCAGCCGCAAGACGCTGGATCATTGTTCCAGATCACCGCTTGTTTTAGGTGGGCTGCGTGGTAATATTTTATTATATCAGGTACACCTAGACCTCCACACTCCTTTGGGGCTAATCTTACTGATCTAGCTACCCGCAGTCTTTTGTCTTTCCATATAAATTGGAAGATACTATTTTGAATATGTTTTAGGTCTGCCAGTAGAATGCAGATCGGAAGAGTCTGGAAAAAATACAGTAGCCTGGGAAGGATATTCATCTTTACCGATGCTACCCTTCTGAGCCACGAAATGTGGTATTTATTCCATCTCTGAAGGTCTCTTTTAATTTCAGAAAATAGAGCAGGGAAATTACTTTTAAATAGTGCTGAAAACTTGGCAGCTATTTTAATCCCTAGATATTTTATGCTCGTGGAGCTCCATTTATAATTAAAGTTACGTTGTAAAAGCTTAACATCCAGGGTTGGAAGGGATAGATTCAGGGCTTCTGATATGTCGCTGCCAACCTTAATTTTTTATTATATCAATTCAGCAAAATCTTTGGCTAAAAATTAATAACGATAAATCAGAAGTCCTAAATGTATCCCTCCCAACCCCAGAGGCCAAGCTCCTACAATTGAATTTTTTTTTTTTTTTTATAACTTGTATTTTATTATACATAAATGCATGATATACATAAAAAAAGACATCAGGTGAATATTTGGCATAGCATATACAATAACAAAGGCATAACAAACTCACGTAGTTTTTCGAGCCCTACTTAACCACGTGAGTGGGAATCATCATGTGTACTGTAAGGTACTGGGGTAAACAATAATTGTGGGGAAAAAAAAGGGGAGAGGGGGGGGGGAGGAGGTAAAGGAGGGGGTGGGGGGAAGGAGAGAGGGAAGGGGTATCCAAAGATAAGAATATATCTGCCTCCGGGGAACACCGGGACAGTGTGTGGACTGTGTATCAACTAGTGAGGCCTTTCGGTAATATAAATGATTGGGCGTGAGGTGTGTGAGGTTCTAGGTGTGGAGTTGGTTTTCATGCCCCCGAAGGAGAACGCATTTACTACTATTATAGCCAAATTGGGTTACACTCTACCCCAGGGATGTCTGTTTGGGCAAGCCAGGGGGCCCAGACTTTTAGATAATTGTCGCCAGTGTCGTTAACTAAGCTCGTTAACTTTTCCATCTGGCAGATAAACCAAATACGATTCCGAATCTTTGGGATAATTGGAATATCGGGGCGTTTCCATAGTGCTGCGATCTCACACCGCGTAGCTAGAGCAAAATGTGCAATTAGTTTATTGTGTGATTTTGATAGGCCCTTTAGTGGTCTGTTCATGAGAAACAGCCACGTGTCTGGGGGAATAGTGAGATCGAATACTCTCTGGATCCAATTTCTGATCTTTTCCCATAGCGGGTATATCAGGAGCAAGACCACAGCATACTGCACCGACACACTTTATTCGAGCAAATACCCAGTATGTACCTGGCAGATACCTGGAATGCGCCGCTCCTCACCTCTGACAAGCCCCGTTGCGTTTGCCTTCCCAGCCTGGGTTCATGCCTGGCTGATGGGCGGCTGATCTGTTAAATGATAATGATTAGGATTTAATAGGCTGCAATGCTTCGCGTGTCTACCAGATGGCATAAATTCATGAATTGTAATGCAGTATATATATATATACTGTGCAGTATTGCAGCCAGCGGGAATAAAATGCTTCAATCCCTGCCTGGAAAATACCTCAATGCACTCGGGCAGAAAACAGTCACAAACCTCAATACACCCGGGTATACCCGAATTCGTGGGACTAGCCGAGCTCGAATAAAGTGTGTCGCCAGTGTATGTAACAAGTCAGCTGTTCCTCCACATTGTTTAGGGCACAATGGGGAGGACCCTGGTACAAACTTAGATAATTTGAGTGGGGTAAGGTACCATCTCATAAGAACTTTATATGCGTTCTCCTTCAGTGTGGTGCATATCGAACTTTTTGCGGCTCCTAGGAATATAGCATTCCACTCTTCGTCGTCCAGGGTCTCCCCTAGATCTCTTTCCCATTGGATACGGAATGTAGGTGATTGGTGCTTTGAAACTGCAGGCTCGACTACCTCTCTGTATATCGTAGATATTAGTCCCTTAATGTCGGTTTCTGCCCGACAGAGCTTTTCAAAATTTGTCAATGGGGGATATGGGGCGAATTTATTATAGAATGATCTAAGCTGGAGGTATTTATGGAATTCAGCGTGGGGAATGTCTTTTTCTAGTCTGAGATGATCAAAAGATTTAATTTTTAGATCATTACCCTCCAGATCTTTGAGTCTAGCATAGCCTTTCTGTTTCCAAATTGAGTGATTATGACCAATAAGACCCGGTGCAAAGCTAGGATTATTCCAAATGGGTGACATCAGGGAACTTGCTGAGGAAAGTGAGTTTTTTAATCTTGATACTTCCCAAACAGATATGGAGTTAGCCATTGAGGTGAGCGGTAAAATAGTGTTTTTCCTTGATGTTTTAGGTAGCCAAATCAAATTGTAAAGCTCTAAAGGGGAGCAAGCCGCATGTTCGAGCTCTACCCATCTTTTTAATTTGGGGTCGGAATGCCATTGTATGACCTGGCTTAATTGAGCCGCTTTAAAATATGACAACAGGCAGGGTACTGCTAGGCCACCCGCTAAGATAGGTCTCTTCATAGTTAATTTATTTACTCTCGGTTTTTTACCTCCCCAGATAAAATTAAATATTCCAGACTGAAGTGAGAGTATGTCCTTCAGTTTGAGTGGTACAGGTAGTGTCTGGAAGAGGTATAGGATACGGGGAAGTAGATTCATCTTAACGCTGTGAATCCTTCCAATCCAAGAAATCTTCTTGGAAGACCATCTGATTAGGTCTTGTTTTAGAGTCCAGATCAGTTTGGGATAATTTGCTTTATAGATGCTTTTTGCATCTTTGGGGTTATGGATCCCCAAATATTTTATCGAGTTCATTTGCTAGTTAAAATTGAAATTTAGTTTCAGTAATTTCTCTGTATGTCTAGGGAGTTTGATATTCAGAGCCTCAGATTTGGATTGGTTAATCTTGAAACCTGAGACCTTGGAGAATTTATCTAGTAGGTCGAACAGGTTAGGTAATGAAGTAAGGGGTTTGGAGATGATTAATAGGATATCATCAGCATACAGGGCCGCTTTATGTGATTGGGAGTAAACGTTTAACCCTGAGATATCCGGACTATCTCGCATTCGTGCCGCGAGGGGTTCAATACATAGGGCAAACAGGAGGGGAGATTAAGGGCATCCCTGTCTTGTGCCACTCTGGATTTGAAATGGGACCGAGGGGAAGCCCTGGTGTATGACCCTGGCGGTTGGGCCTGAGTATAGTGACATAATCGCTCCACTCACCCGATTTCCGAAGCCAAATGCCGCGAGCGTCTCTTTTAAGTATGGCCAGTCTATCCTATCAAAAGCTTTTTCTGCATCCAGACTTAATAGCATGCTTTGTGTGTTATTTTTGTTAGCCAATTCCAACAGATCAATAAATCGTCGGGTGTTATCCGCTGCCTGCCTTACCTTAACAAAACCGACCTGATCTGGGTGTATTAGTCTGGGTAGGATAAGACTTAATCTATTGGCCAATAATTTAGCATATATTTTGATATCAGTATTAATTAGAGATATTGGCCTATAGCTTTTACAATTTAGCGGATCCTTGCCAGGTTTATGTATAAGTGATATAGACGCTCGCAGCATGTCCCAGGAATAGGGGCTCCTGCTAAGATAGCATTAAACATTTGGAGCAGCCTCGGAGCAAGTGACTCGGAAAATTTCTTATAATAAAGCCCCGAAAAGCCATCAGGGCCTGGTGCCTTTGATGGCTTAAGCTCCTTGATGGCCTGCGACACTTCTTCCAATGTGAAGTCCAGCGCCCATAGCTTCTCTGTCTAGCTCTGTCAATCTCTCTAGTTTTGAGCTGGCTAAGAAATCTCTAAGTGCGCTGCTCGTGTTGTTATTATGTGCCACCTTCTTACCATCGTATAGGGAACCATGAAATGAACCGAATTCTTCTACTATTTTTTTAGGGTTGGCCGTATGTACACCCGATTTTAAGCGTATAGCTTGGATATTAAACTTAGATTGCCTATCCTTCAGTGCGCGAGCCAGCATCGTATCCGGCCTTTTAGCTTTTTCATAAAACTTCCTCTTAGACCAACATAGGGAGTTATCCGCCCGGGAAGTCAATAACATATTTAATTCAATTTTTGTATCTTTAAGTTCCTGTGTTGTAAGTGGGTCAGGATTGATCTTGTGGCTCGATTAAAGGGAATGCAATTTGGATTGGAGCGTCCGAATTTTTGAGTCCCTCACTCGTTTTCTTTTGGCAGTGAGATTGATTATTATGCCCCTTAGAGTTGCTTTATGAGCCTCCCATAAAACCATATGGGACTCCACAGAGCCTGTGTTTATCTCAAAGAATTGCGTTATTTCTTGACCTATCGTTTCGCAAGTTTCGGGTATTTTAAGGATAGATTCATTGAGTTTCCAGTTTGTGCCTGGTCGATTGGACTAAATATTGTTGCACCTGAGCTCAATTGGTGCATGGTCAGACCATGAAATATCATGGATCTTTGTACGATTGACCTTAGGAACCAAGTGGCACGAAACGAAGAGATAATCGATTCTGCTATACGAGGTGTGTGGGTGGGAATAGAAAGTGTAGTCCCTTGTCGTAGGGTGAAGCTCCCTCCATATGTCTACTAGTTGATTATCTTTCAGGGTATTGTGCAAGGAATTTTGAGCTTTTTTATTATCGGAGTCATTTTCCCCTGATCTGTCTATTGAATATTGCATTGTGATATTAAAATCTCCTGCTATTATAGTATATCCCTTAGCTGCTGAGTTTAGCAGGTGGAAGAATCTGTCAAAAAAAGACGCATCCTGTGTACAGGGAGCGTAGAGGGAGGCCAATGTAATGGGCTGCTCATGTATGGTCCCTGTTAAAATGATATAACGACCATCTACATCTTTTTTGATTGTCTGGAGAACAAAAGGGATTGAGTTGCTAAATACGATGGCTACCCCTCGTTTTTTGACTGATGCTGATGCTGTATAAAATTGGGAGAAGCCCCTATCTAGGAACTTGTGGGAGCTACTGTATTATTACTAAAGTGCGTTTCTTGTAGAAATAACACATCCGCTTGTTTTCTTTTGTAATCCGTAAAAGCAAGCTTTCTTTTGATTGGGCTATTAAAGACCTTCACATTGTGAGAGATTAATGTTAACGCCATGTTTTACGGAGCAGGGAATTATGCATATAGTGATCTGTATACTTACTTGTGAAATTATATCTGAGGTTTCTTGCGGATGTGTCCCAGTCTATCGTGTCGGCTAGACGCTCTGGGTGGAATCTTTGCTTCCTGGAGAGGGAAGGGAAAGGGAGAGGGCAGGGAAAGGTAGACAAGACAGGGGAAGTGACAAGAGGGCTAAAACGGGAAAGGGAAAATAATAACAAAATTGTAAAAAGGGGTAAACAGAAAACAAGGGCGTATCTCGGGAGCCCCCGAGAGTAGCTCCTGTGCCCAGAGGGTGGGTCTTCCGACTCCATCTTAAAGATGGGCCAGTTTCCTGTGTTGAAGACATCCCACCCTGGGTCTTGGAATTGGTCCCTCAGATTTGGGGACCGATGAAGGGGACACATGTTCGAAGGGGAGTATCTCCCCCGGCACTTTTCAAAAAGGAAAAAGTAATGCATATTTTGTAAACTGCGACAGAAAATTATAGTGACAGTAACCCAGTGCCACTGACAGTGACCCTAATGACCATCAACAGTGAATCCTGATTGTAACCTAGATAGTACTATTACTGGTAATGGGGCTAGCGGGGTTAACCTTGACAAAATAACAGTAACCTTAGGCCGTAGAGCCCTTATGTTTGTATTCTTATCAAATGTGAACAGCTTCTAAACAGCTTTTATTAAGCTAACTTATCAGATTTCAAATATGTATATATGTGTCCGTATACTATCTTCCTGAACATATAAGGCAGATATGACACGAAAAACAGTAACCTATGTATAAGAGCATATGGATACAAAACGTGCGATAATTTCAACCCATAGAAACAGATAATATGTAAATTGTATTGTATGTATCCTCCGTATAACCCACTCCCTAATATAGAGATATCTAAATATACTTATTTCGAACGAATCCGTATGTGCTAAAATGTCTCCAGCACAGATGTAGTCCTTACGACGTGACATAATAGACCTTCCCGTAGCCCACCGTAGACAGCTAAACCGAAATAACAGATAATTATCATAGCGAAATTCTATATAGCGTATATGGTAATATGCAATAATATATATACATATACACACATATACACACATATACACACATATACCTATATATATATATATAAACACATACATACACGCACACAACAACATAACAATAATAATATACCAATAACCCATATAACATATCTTCTCCATATATACTACTATTATTTAATAAAATGTTAATCTTCTCTGTTAAATGGGATCATATGGGGTTAACTCCTTTCTTGTGTGATTCCGAGACCCTGTGTTACCCTATGTGGGGCATTGTTTAACATGGAGTTTATCTTTATTTATTTATTTTATTTATGTTTGTTGGGTGTTTTGTGGGGGGCAAGGACATGATTGGTGATTACTGGACCTACATATATCCTCCTGGCACCCCAGGTGAGCGGGCCGAGACCCATGAGTAGGGAGAGGGGCTCGACTTCCGAGTCTCCCTCTCCCACTCTTACTCTGTCTGGGGTTGTGGAGGAACCGCTTCCTGCAAAGGAGTCCTGGCAGCTCTGATGTCACTAGTCTGTGGCCGAGATCCCGCGAGAAGGCGGAGCCTGTGGATGCACCGCGCGGAGGGCAATGACATGGGCGGCAACGCTGGGACACGCGGACCCTCCGGTCCCCCCGGGTAAGTGGGTCGAGACCCGAGAGCAGGGAGAGGGGCTTGACCTCCAAGTCTCCCTCTCCCCCTCCTACTCTATCCGGGGTCGTGGAGGGACCGCCTCCTGCAGGGAAGTCCCGGCCGCTCTGACGTCACCAGACCGCGGCCGAGATCCTGCGAGAAGACGGGGAGTGTATAGTGTGGGGTGCAAGGCTATGGGTGGTGACGCTGGGGCACGCAGACCCCCCCAGTCACCCCAGGTGAGCGGGCCAAGACCCGAGAGCAGGGAGAGGGCATCAACCGCTGAGTCTCCCTCTCCCCCTCTTACCCCACCAGGGTAAGGGAAGGAGCCGTTGAATTTTAACTACAAATGGAGTGCCTCATACAAATATTTGGGAGTTAAACAATCGAGAACATATGACTCTCTCTATCTATGTAGCTTCCCCCCATCCCCACCCCTATTTGATCAAATGAAAAAGGACCTACGGACCTGGGATACATTTCAAATATCCTGGTGAGGACAAATTACCTCAGTAAAAATGAATATACTCCCCAGTCTGCCATACTACTTTAAACCCTCACGGTTTGAATACCTCTCTCAGAGCTTAAAAATGTACAAAGCATAATTTTTCAGTTTATTTGGAGGAGCTGGAGCCGAGGGTACCAAAGTCAGTAATGTTAGCATCGAAGGCAGGAGGGGGTCTGGGAGTCCCTGATGTGCTAAAATATTACGAAGCCGCACAGCTAAAACAAGTGGTTATCTGGAATAGCGACCCAGCAATTTGTTGCTGGCTTGCCATTGAATCTTACTATTCGAGGTCAACATCTTTAGTCATGGCCCTGTGGGGGGCTGGACTTGGGAACGATAAGATGCACGTGGAACATTTGGACTTAAACAAGAAAGAAATTTAGATTAAAGTCTTCTCCCTCACAATTAACCCCCTCTTTGGTAATCCAGGCTTTTACCCTGGTTGCTCCCAAAGACAATTTAGCCAATTCCAATATGAAGATATTAAAATTGTAGCAGATCTGGTGGATAAAGGGAAAATACTATCCTTCCAAGAACTCTAAAATGAATATGAAACACAAGGCTTCCACTTGTTTACATTTCTTCAAATTTGGCATTTTCTCGCAACAATTTCTCATAATACGACTTTCCCTAATCTAACATTTTTTGATATTTACTGTAAAGAGGCACCTATCAGAGAGGTCTGATCTCGGGGATATTCTTGGGAATGGAATCGTCTGTAACAACGCCAGACCATAACTACAGTATATGTTTAAATGGGCAGAAGATCTTAAGATAGAGATTGATGAGAATGACTTGGAGGATGTCTGGGAATCGGCAGCTAAAACCTCCATTTTAATAACAATGAAAGAAAATATCTACCAAATATTATTTCAGTGGTACCTAACTCCAAGTAGGTTGAGACTGATCATCCCGGGAACCCTTGATCTATGTTGGAGAGGGTGAAGTCTCAGAGGAGATACGGTTCACATTTGGTGGACATGCCCATTTATACAAAATTTCTGGTCCATGATTCAAACTTTCATCATGGATGTTACATAAATAATAATCCCCCTGGATCCGTTAATTTTTCTTCTGGATAAACCAGTAGAAAATCTCTCTCTACCTATGAAATGGCTGATCTCTTTTATCTTGACTGTAGAAAGATGTTCCATAGCAGCAGCATGGAAAAAATTAACCCTATCTCTAGAAGGACTGTAGAAAAAAGATTAAATGAAGTAATGCATATGGAAACGCTAACGGCTCATTTAAAACAATCTACCGAAGAGTTTATAGGACATGGGAACCATGGCTCAAGAGCTAAGAAAATACAAAATATGAGGGTTAAAAATTTATTTTGAATTATTAGAAGACCTGATCCCCAAACTCTTGGGCATCAGTCTGCCTGGGGATGCGCTGGGCGGAGAGGACAGGGGATATACCACTCCTTGTCTACCCTCCGCTTCTCCTCCAGTTCTACTCCCCTGCCCTCCATCCAACACTTACCCCCTCTCCCTTTCCACAGTATCCCACCCATCCTCTCCCCCCACTCTTTTCAACCTTCCTACTACTCTCTTCCTCTATCCTCTTCCTACTTCTCTCAGAGATTAACACTCCTAAAAATCTCTAATGCATACTGTAGCAGAAGGACGAGCAGTATTAAAGCCCTCCCAAATCACACAGATATATAGAGCAAAGATAATTGCAAAATATTAAAAACTCCCGTTTTCATCTTTTGAATCTGCTCTGCAATCTGATTAGGATCTCGTGCTGTTCTCTCGAGGAGGTGTAATGTAGCTTTAATAGATTTATAAAACTAATATATATTAATATATGTGTTATATATTTTATAAACTCTAATTGCTAAGTAGCATTTGTCTCGCATTTTTCAGTTTTTATATATATATACAAATTTAAATAAAATATCGCTTTTGTCTGAGAGATGTGGATGGTTTCTAATGTATGTATCCTTCCCGTGCATTTCATGTTTGTTTTCCATTTTTTTGAGATTACTGTACATCAATACAGTTTGGATATTTAAAGATGGCAGTCATGACTCTTGGATTATGATCAGTAAAATGCTGCATTGGGTGACATCACAGATTAATCGCCACCGCAACCTCAGAGAGTCGAATACACAGCAAGAATATGTGCACTACTAACTGGTTTTATACCTCCTTTTTCATTTTTATTTATTTATAAAAATGTTTTACCAGGAAGTAATACATTGAGAGTTACCTCTTGTTTTGAAGTAAAGTATGTCCTGGGCACCGAGTTATAACAATACATGGTTACATTAAATGAACAGAGTTATACAGTCAATTCACATACTGTACATTTCATGAACAGTTAGAGTTGGAAAATTGGGTACCTAGGATAAAAGGGCTGATGATTTTCAGATTGAAATAGAGAAGCTTTAACATCACAAACATCAGCGAATGGCAGCAAACGGCTCACGCCCTTTGGCTGCTCTTCGGCTGCACTAAAGGCTGTCTGCATTTGGGGTAACGCAAATGTACAGTGAAGGGGTTCAGATATAATGCAACTGTGGATTCAAAGTCCTTTGTCTTCCTGGCTCATTAACATTCCAGTGGGTGGAGTTGATGTTCATGGTTTGGACTTTTTAATTACTTGGACTCCGACATACAGATGCAGTGTTATTTAAGGTCGTTTGGGGCGCATGGACACTGTAGCTAAATGGAGCCTGACCGTGGCCCGATCGCATCTTCCCCATTCTTTAAACCCAGTAAACTGGTTGCTCTGAAGTGATTAACACAGCAACAGTCCCTGCTTCTGAATGGGACTCCCGCTGCGTTAATCCTACTGTGCAGTACCTGCCTGGAAGAGCTGCGCAGAGAGGAGAGAGAAGAAATCATTCTCTGTGTCTTTCCGAACAGCTCTTAATGCTGATCTCGCTATTTTCATTATTATTTCTAGTATATAGGATTGAAGCAGGTTGACGCTGAAGCTGAATCACATTAACTTCAGGTACAGGGACCCCCTGTTTCCCAAGATACAGGCTTCCTTATCGGGTGCTATTAGCAACTGCAAGTTTAAATGTCCCGCATCACGTCCCACATGATCGGGACATTTAAACTTGCAAGATATACTCGTACCCCATACTGAGTCCTGTACCTCGGGAAGCAGGGGATTCCTGTACATTAAATTAATGTGGTTCAGCACCCGATACCCCGTGCTTCCGTGCTTCAATCCTACTGTACAGTTGCAGTGAGCTTTATCTGAACACTGCCGTTTACTTGGAGTGGGTAAACCTGGGCTCACGTGCGGCCTGATCACTGTCATGTGCAGAGCAGGGGGGAATTTCCCATCAAGATCAAAGCATCCAGGAACCCTGTTTCTGAATGGGACTCCTGATGCATTAATCCTACCAGGTGTAAGGATCAGAGAGTCACACCGCCCTTGGCGCGCACCCCACTTACCTCCGTCCGCTACCGAAGCCTCCACTTACTCCGCTCCTTGGGACACCTCTCCTTCAGGGACCACCCGGCAAATGACTTGTGCACGAGCACCCTGCTCCAGGCTTAATGCCTCTCCCTCCGGTCAAGCAATTGGGCTCCACCCATGTGGCGGCATCAGGACCCAGCGCGTGTTCCTAGATCTCTGTTCCTGACCCGGCTTTGTATTGGACTCCGCTCTTCTCAACTCCTGACCCTGGCAATTTACGAACACCCGCACCTCTCCAACCGACCTCGGCACCCGTACAATGACTACTCTACTCTCTCCAACCCAGACCACAACTAATATTACCTGTAACAATCTGTACCTGACCAACCTACACTCTACACATGCCCACACGGCTGTGGCTGATGTTTATATCCATCCCCACCTCGACCTTGCGGTCACGCCTTGTTTTTGGTGAGCACATCGTGACATGGGGTCGCCACAGTTTGGAAGAGCTGCAAAGAGAGAGCAGAAGAGTTTGTCCCTCTACCTTCACATCTCTAACAGGTGATTGCACTGTTTTTAGTTTTATTTTAATACATAGTATTGAAGCAGTGGTCACTGGAGCAAAACCACATTTATTTCAGATCCGGAAACCCCTGTTTCTCGAGTTACAGACCCCGGTATGTATCTCTTGGAAATGTAATTCTCCCACATCATGGATCACGTGACAAGGACATTTAAATGTGCAGGATATAATGGCACCATAACAGGGTCTGTAACTAAGGAATCAAGGGTTACCCGAACCTGAAATGAATACGGTTCAGCTCCAAAGACCACCTGCTTCAATATTATTTAATTAAAATAAAAGTATCTTCATTACCTTAGTGGCTAGCTGCTAAGGTAATGAAGGGATAAAACCAAGTATCTGGTTTGTTAGGAGTAGATAGGGTAGGTGAAGGGTGTAGGTGCCAAGGGGAGGGGGTAAGGCGTAAAGCCTCTGTGGAAGGTTGTGGGAGTGGTTAATTCCTTAATTACCTTTGCGGTTACTACTAACCTTTCCCAGTACCCACCAGGGAGGCCTAAACACCCACCGTGTGGCAACTTCCCTCTCATCCACCCGCAACTTCCCTCTTCAACCAACCCCTCTCCCTCTCAGGCATGGGAAAATGCCCTAGCAGCCATACAGTATATTAGCTTTTTACCATTCAAAAATACTGTACAGTAAAATACAAATTAAATTAATACATGTTTTACTCACCCCTGCTAGGATGATGGTGTTGTCCTTCGCATTCTCTTCTTCCTCAACAAAATGGAGGAACTGGACAAGCCCTATTCATTAAACCACCAGTAACCCTTTAATTAATTTAGTGGTTATGACAGCTAAGGTAATTAAAGGGTTACTGTTGTTTAAATGTTGTGGGTGAAGGGTGTACTGTAGTTGCTCCAGGGTGGGTGGTTAGCCTTCCATTGAGGGTTGTGGGAGGAGTTAACTCCTTAATCACCATAGCAGAACCACTATGGTAATTAAAGGATTAAACCCTCCCGCTACCCACCCCGGGGCAAATACACCCAATCCACACCCCCTCTGCCTCCATCACCACACAAAAAAATTGGCAAAAGGACTAGTAGCCAACTTGCTCATAACACTTTTGCCCATTTGTGTGGAAAAAAATACAAAATACAATTTAATTGACATTGCAAAAAAGTACATTAAAATTAAGCGTAGGTTATAAACCCATTGATTGCCACTGTTTTTACCTATGACCTCAATGGGGGCACGGATACCCACATTGACTATATATATATATATATATATATATATATATATGGAAACACAAAAAAGAAAACCTCTAAATTAGCACTCAGACAAATGTTTGCAAAGAATAAAAGGGGTACTTTAATTAAATTAGAAAAAAATAACAGACATACAAACAACTAACTGGAGAGCCTGCCTGACTAATGAATAATGAAAAAACCAATGGACAAAGAAAAACAAAAAAAACATAGAATGCAACATATAATAATGGACCCAAAAAGATATAATGCCCTTATGAAACTAGCTTACTGTGGGAACAGAAGTTCCCACAATAAGGCAATATGGACCGGCCGGTCACCACATGTATAAGAAACCATAGAGCATCACAGGTCTACACATATAAGCATGATAAAATTCTTACAGAAAATAACATAAGTGCTATACTGATAGCAGTAAAAAATATCACTAGCAAGGTGTAAACCTATTGCAACTCAGGTAATGCTAGGGCAAAGGAGACATAAAGGTATGTATATTTAGTGACCCAAATACATATATTAAAGCAGATGGGAAACAAAAACAGGGAGGGATATAATAACCCAAGATACTCAGCTCCTTGATGTAAAGATACTGCATACAAAGATCAGCACAGCACTGTCCACTGGAAAAGTCCAAAAATATAGGACTTAGTTGGTTGTCCAAAATAGGGCAAAGGCAGGCAGGATCAGCAGCAGCAAAAATTAAAATTAGCCCACTAACGCGTTTCGGCAACTAAGCCTTCCTCACGAGTGGTACTAAGGCTATGTGGCAGGGGCATTTAAATAGTAAGCAGACAATTGCAAAATTCGCGCCAAAAAACACATGAAGCACATATAATCAATTTCATTACTTGATACAAGCTCCTAATTAGTGTCAGCGGTGTTCCGGCAGCTGTATTGAAAGGTGTATTAGTGCTGGGATAATCCCAGTATCCACTTCCTGAAGCGAGGTGTCCTATCAAACTCTCGCGAGAGTTGTGCACCAAGCTCCACACATGGGCACTTGTAATATAGCTGTTGCGCCCGCCATCTTTGTTGTGGTCATAGGATTTTGCCATTAGTGACATCATTATCATGAGTGAACAGTCTCACGAGACTTATCCCTTGCATCCCGCACATGTGCAGTGTAAATTGCCCTGTTACGGCGGCCATTTTTGAAAGGGTAAGGTAGCCCTCAGAGGAGTTCTATTCCTCATTGAACAATAGCGTAGGGGCAAGTTCTCGCGCATGGGCAGCACATGTTAAGGTGCCCAGACACCTTGTTCAAAGTGTCACAGCAAGAAGATTTAACCACTTTAGATAGCAGTGGAAGCGTCCTTTGTAGATTCATAACACCTTTGATTCACAGTGCAGCAGTCACCCATTAAGGCATTTGTTTAGTGCATCTTTGGTAGGAATTTCATCCTTAAAAATATCCTCTCTGATTAGTTGGGATCCTGGTCTTTTTGTAGGTGGATACCCATACACATGGGGGGAATGGTATAACATCTGGACAATAGGGTAACATCTCAAGCAAGTACAGAGATAGCCTGCATATAGGGGATAAAGGCTGATCTATGATGACGAGAGAAAATGGGAAACAGAGAAATAAAAGAAAGTGTTAATATACCAAAATATCCACAAATACAATAAAAGGAGGTCTCAATGACTATTTGGGTTTTTCTATGTTCCTTTAATGTGAACTGTTTATTACATCATTTACTATTTTTGACTTTACTGCATTTCAAAATTCTATTTTGTTTTTTTAAACATAGGAAGTTACTGCGGACTCTTTATGGAAACATTTAAGTAATAGTGTTATATACGTTTTATGGAGGATTTTTGGTTTAAAGGAATTAGGTTATGATTTGTTTTTTATAATTAATTTATTAGCAGACTTGACAGTTTTCCGTGATTACCGTCCTCCTTTTATTATATTTGTGGATATTTTGGTATATTAACACTTTCTTTTATTTCTCTGTTTCCCAATCACAGTATCATTGATGTGTTTTGAGCAAGCTGCGGGATGTTCTGTAAACTTTGCTTTAACCTTCGTTTTCTTTTCTCTCGTCATCATAGATCAGCCTTTATCCCCTATATGCAGGCTATCTCTGTACTTGCTTGAGATGTTACCCTATTGTCCAGATGTTATACCATTCCCCCCATGTGTATGGGTATCCACCTACAAAAAGACCAGGATCCCAACTAATCAGAGAGGATATTTTTAAGGATGAAATTCCTACCAAAGATGCACTAAACAAATGCCTTAATGGGTGACTGCTGCACTGTGAATCAAAGGTGTTATGAATCTACAAAGGACGCTTCCACTGCTATCTAAAGTGGTTAAATCTTCTTGCTGTGACACTTTGAACAAGGTGTCTGGGCACCTTAACATGTGCTGCCCATGCGCGAGAACTTGCCCCTACGCTATTGTTCAATGAGGAATAGAACTCCTCTGAGGGCTACCTTACCCTTTCAAAAATGGCCGCCGTAACAGGGCAATTTACACTGCACATGTGCGGGATGCAAGGGATAAGTCTCGTGAGACTGTTCACTCATGATAATGATGTCACTAATGGCAAAATCCTATGACCACAACAAAGATGGCGGGCGCAACAGCTATATTACAAGTGCCCATGTGTGGAGCTTGGTGCACAACTCTCGCGAGAGTTTGATAGGACACCTCGCTTCAGGAAGTGGATACTGGGATTATCCCAGCACTAATACACCTTTCAATACAGCTGCCGGAACACCGCTGACACTAATTAGGAGCTTGTATCAAGTAATGAAATTGATTATATGTGCTTCATGTGTTTTTTGGCGCGAATTTTGCAATTGTCTGCTTACTATTTAAATGCCCCTGCCACATAGCCTTAGTACCACTCGTGAGGAAGGCTTAGTTGCCGAAACGCGTTAGTGGGCTAATTTTAATTTTTGCTGCTGCTGATCCTGCCTGCCTTTGCCCTATTTTGGACAACCAACTAAGTCCTATATTTTTGGACTTTTCCAGTGGACAGTGCTGTGCTGATCTTTGTATGCAGTATCTTTACATCAAGGAGCTGAGTATCTTGGGTTATTATATCCCTCCCTGTTTTTGTTTCCCATCTGCTTTAATATATGTATTTGGGTCACTAAATATACATACCTTTATGTCTCCTTTGCCCTAGCATTACCTGAGTTGCAATAGGTTTACACCTTGCTAGTGATATTTTTTACTGCTATCAGTATAGCACTTATGTTATTTTCTGTAAGAATTTTATCATGCTTATATGTGTAGACCTGTGATGCTCTATGGTTTCTTATACATGTGGTGACCGGCCGGTCCATATTGCCTTATTGTGGGAACTTCTGTTCCCACAGTAAGCTAGTTTCATAAGGGCATTATATCTTTTTGGGTCCATTATTATATGTTGCATTCTATGTTTTTTTTGTTTTTCTTTGTCCATTGGTTTTTTCATTATTCATTAGTCAGGCAGGCTCTCCAGTTAGTTGTTTGTATGTCTGTTATTTTTTTCTAATGTAATTAAAGTACCCCTTTTATTCTTTGCAAACATTTGTCTGAGTGCTAATTTAGAGGTTTTCTTTTTTGTGTTTCCATATATATCTCCTTCCTCTAGCACCACCTACAGCTTATATCTTTGTTATAACTATTTCAGATATATTTTTCTGACTTAGGTAGGTTTAGACTTTGCTTTATTTATTGGTAGTGATGCGGTATTCGCCTCTTTGTGTATAATATATATATATATATATATATATATATATATATATATATATATATATATATATATATACATATATATATATATATATATATATTTACAGTTGCTATATATATATATATATATATATATATATATATATATATATATATATATATATATATATATATAAACAAACAGGCGCACACCTAGTGTAGTACCGTAAAAAATTTTATATTTGGGAACATAAACATAGACAAATGCCCACTCACAAAAATAGCAATATTATGCGCATGTATGCGAATATTCTCAATTGCCAGCCTCACAATGCTCTTGGTACACCTCGAAATTTCGATGTCCTCCGGGGTCGCTCCTCCACGTGATGCAGAAGCGGAACTTGCCTCTCTCAGTGCTCGGGTAAACAGTCCCTCCGGAAGCAACACCGTCCAAGGCCCGCGCCAGCAGATGTCAGCACTTGGTCTCTCTCTCATTGCTCGGGTAAACAGTCCCTCCGGAAGTGACACCATCCAAGGCCTGCGCCTGCAGATGTCAGCACTTGGTCTCTGAGAGCCTCAAAAGTGAATAAACGGCTCACACACAACCTCAATGTGAGTGAAAGCTACACAATAAAACCACGCACCAAAACTTGAATTCGTATTTTATTTGGGTTTATAATAGGATTTTTCTATTTGAGTTATACAGTGGTGGCCGCCTTCATCCTAATGCGGCCGTAGCGGCGCAAGTCTGATAACCGCGGGCAGATGCAGTATATATTTTTTTTTCCGGAATATGTTCCGGTATTTTAGCGCTCGTAATATTAGCATATTCTTAGCGCTGTCTGCAATACTGCAATACCATCTAAAAACTCATGTGGGCGTTCACGAGCTGTTGTCTTCAAAGTCTAATACTGTAGCAGTTCAACCTACGTCAGTACACAGTCTGCGTGTGCGCGCGCAGTAATTGTAAATTTGCATACTTATACATGCATGTATGATTTACTGTATTCTTCTATGTTGATTATTAATGCTCATTGGGGGAAAAAAATTCAAGCGTGACCAAAAAAAAAAAATATTTTAATTTTCCTATTGTTGGCTTTGAGTCACCTCTCTGAGCCTGCATGTAATCATCTTTGGGAAGGGAGCTGTAGTTGATTATTACTGCGCATGCGTGAATTGCTTGCGAAGTTCAAGAGTGACCAAAAAAATATATATTTTTTTTCTCATCATTTTTTATTATTATTTTCTCAACATGAATGAACATGTTCCTGCCTCAACCATCTTGACATTACGATATTCAATCTGTGCTGTAGCTTTTGACTGCGACACTGTGCATTTAACTGCACATGATTGATTTGTGTGATTTTTATGTATTTGGCGGTGTGGGGATCAAATTATTCTGATGACCTGCCTGTTGAAAATATGTCATGTCTTTGAACTACAGTACAGCTAATCCTTCATGCAGCTGTGCCCTGTACCCCCCTCCCCACACGCACACACACAAGGCTCGCTCAAGGATTTGAACCTCTTATCGACACCTCTACAAAACTATTCATTAATTTTCCTATTGTTGGCTTTGAGTCACCTCTCTGTAATCCTCTTTGGGAAGGGAGCTTGCTGATGATTACTGCGCATGACTCACCCATCCACCCCCTCAACCCTTTGAGGCTCTGTTTACGGTAACGCTTGGGATAATCCCTTCTCAAATTTGATATGTAAATCTGATTTGCAAAGCACTGTGAAATTGAGAGTTAAAAAAAACATAATCTGATTCATGTTTTTGATGCAGTAAGTTACCACTTTTTGTCATTCTTTCTTTTTCTTTGGTGAAGGGGGGGTCAATGATTATGATTATCATGAATGTAAAGAGATATTTATTTTATTTTATCAGGAACAAAAAATACAAATATACAAATAATCATGAATAATACAAAATGCAGTATTTATTCAGTTCTTCTGTCAGTCGAAAATTGAGGGCCGGTGGATAATCATGAATAATGCACTTTGATAATAATATTAATTAATAATACATAATATATAATAATCAGTGGTCGACAAATCACCAAAAAATCTACTCGCCAAACAAAA
Source organism: Ascaphus truei (assembly GCF_040206685.1). Lineage (NCBI taxonomy): Eukaryota > Metazoa > Chordata > Amphibia > Anura > Ascaphidae > Ascaphus > Ascaphus truei. Next base: position 481,538,944 of record NC_134483.1, read on the forward strand.
AATCTACTCGCCACCTAGTACCACACGTGTGCTGCTTGGGCAAATAGGAGCTCGCCATGATGTTAAATCCACTCGCCAGGGGCATGCAAATGTATAGGTTTGTCGAACACTGATAATAATATATATAATAATATAACATTTTCCGTCTTTATCTTCTTCCTCATTCTGTGTAGTTCATTAAGAGGGGAGGTTTTGTGTCAATCATGACTGCACTTTAGATACACTTTACTGTACACACAGTTCACACAATGTACACATGATACCCCCCTCCCCCTTTCCATCCTTTAAAAAAAAAATGAGTGCAGTTAGGTGCATATTATGGCATTGTGTACAGTATAGCTACTCCATATTGGACTACAGTATGCAGTTAGTACTGTCAAACTAGTCTATACTGGAACTACTGTATACTGTAACTACTGTTAAATACTTTGTAACCAGATGGCTAGTGCTGCTCTCTCAGGAAAGAAAAAATCTGTGCCATACTTACCTGTATCACACATACTGTACTTGGTGTGCCTGTACTTACCATACTACAGAACAGTACCATACCATACTACCGTCCTGATGCTTGCCCATTACGTGCGATCACAATGGGCAACACAGTCGCAATATGGTCAATATATTTATTGCATCATTCCACGGTGAGTACATCGTTCCAAAAACTCATTATGCCTTGCGCCAACTCATCCTTTTTGGAGGGTTTCATGACTTTTCGGATATGATCCTTCAGCTGATGCCAGGCCATTTCGATAGGATTGAAGTCTGGCGATCTGTCATTGGAGGGGCGAATAAAGGACAATTAGTTAAAGAGATACACAATAAAAACAGTGGGAAAAAATGAGACACGGTTACCGCACTTACTCCGCTGGCGTCTTCACCCAGTTGATACCGCGCTCAAGAATATGCGCTGTTGACGCGTTGTGCTTCGGATCGTTGTCCTGGTAGAAACGGTGACCATCTGGGAACTGACGTGTGATGTATTCCACAATCTCAGGCACAATTTGCTCTTGGAAAAAAGCTTTATTCATGATTCCTATAACAAGAAAAGAAAAGTGCTCAAAACACTGCACACTAGTACAGTACAGTGCATAAGGCAAAAGCATGTGACTTATTTTACCTTCAAAGATGACAATGCATCCTGGTCCACGCCTAGAGATGGCACCACACACATGCATCTTCACTGGGTGTTTTGGACGCGGCCTCATAGATATGCGACCATTTTGTGGAATGCAAAGGTGGCAAATCTCTCTAGCGATACAGTAGACTCGTCTGTGAAGATGCAATCCTGGAAAGTTTCTTCATTGTCGATCCATGCCTTGGCCTGGACCACTCTCTTGATCTTGTTAGCGTCCCTTATCATAGGGTACGCTCTGTAATGACAAGGAATAATTTTATAGGTACAGTACAGTTTCTTAAACACCACTTTAACCTCCTGTACTGTCCAGTACTAACCTCACACGTCCATATTTCCATCCAATTCTGCGTCTCATCTTCTTTATGCTGGTCTCGTATACAGTGAGATTGTGATTTTGCAGCAGAGTGTATTTGACTCTTAAGGCACTCTTCTCATCATTCTCTTCACTTATTTTGTTGACCAACCAGAAGAGTTGTCTCCCTACAGTGTACAGAACAATCCGGTAAGTTACAGTGCAGTAGACCACAAGTACAGCACATCATTTACAGTAAACAATAATAGATGCAGCAATATAAACAATAGTAGATAGATATACTATATTATATAGTAATATAAATAAACAGAAATAACCATAATGTTAGATAGATCTATACTATAGAGTTATTTTTATATGCAGCAATATAAACAATAATAGATAGATATACTATATTATATAGTAATATAAATAAACAGAAATAACCATAATGTTAGATAGATCTATACTATATTGTTATATTTATATGCAGCAATATAAACAATAATAGATAGATATACTATATTATATAGTAATATAAATAAACAGAAATAACCATGTTAGATATATCTATACAATATAGTTATATGTATATGCAGCAATATAAACAATAATAGATAGATATACTATATTATATAGTAATATAAATAAAAAGAAATAACCATAATGTTAGATAGATCTATAATATATAGTTATATTTATATGCAGCAATATAAACAATAATAGATAGATATACTATATTATATAATAATATAAATAAACAGAAATAACCATAATGTTAGATAGATTTACACTACCGACACACTTTATTAAAGTGTGGCCGGTACCGCAAGCCGGGAGATTTCCCGGCTTGCTAGTGGCCGCCCCTCGGCGTGCCGCGCGTCATAGACGCGCGGTCACGCGTCTTCGGGAGCGTGCGCCCCCTGCACGCGCGTCCAGGGGCTCCCCGAGGGAGCCCTGGTGTCCTGCGATCGCGGGACAGCGGCAGGGGGTTCCGGGGGACCCGGCGGACCCGGCAGCGGTAGGGAGAGCGCCCCGATCGGAGGGCGCTCTTCCGCTGCTTCGGCGCGCGCCCGTCACTCTCGGGCGCGCGCCAGGCTACTACTGCGGCCAAGAACGGGCAAATGCTCGAATAAACTTGGCCGCAGCAGTATACTATATAGTTATATTTATATGCAGCAATATAAACAATACTAGATAGATATACTATATTATATAGTAATACTAGCTGATATACCCGGCGTTGCCCGTGATGTAATGTTCTGGCTCCCCCATCCTCCCTCTCAACTCCCTTCCCCCCCTCTTCACAGCTGTTCAGAGCTGTGCCCCCCTCCCCCCACTGTTCACCGCTCTGATTCCCCCCCATTCAATGCTTTGTTTCCCCCCTCCCCCCCGTTCACAGCTCCGTTCTCCCCCCCCCCTGTTCACAGCTCCGTGTCCCCCATGTGTTTGGCAGCTGAGCTGACTGAGGGGTGAAGTGTGTGTCAGTCAGTCAGTGAGTGTGTGTGTCAGTGAGTGTGTGTGTCAGTTAGTGAGTGTGTGTGTCAGTCAGTGAGTGTGTGTGTCAGTCAGTGAGTGTGTGTGTCAGTCAGTGAGTGTGTGTGTGTGTGTGTGTGTCAGTCAGTCAGTGAGTGTGTGTGTCAGTTAGTGGGCTTCCCCCCCTTCTCTCCTGACTCCCCCTCCCCCCTCTCTCCTGACTCCCTCCCCCCCTCTCTCCTGACTCCCTCTCCCCCCTCTCTCCTGACTCCCTCTCTCCCCCCCTCTCTCCTGACTCCCCCCCTTCTCTCCTGACTCCCTCCGCCCCCCCCCCCCTGCGCCAGCGCCAGCGCCTGTCCGGACCTCCTTACTCCTTGGAAGGGAGTCCTTCCGGAGGTTGCCTGCTCACTGCCTGTACACTCGGCGCCGCCATCTTACTGGAGACAGCTGCAGGAGGAAGGGGATCCTTCCGGAGGCTGCCTGCCCACTGCCTGTCCCCCCCCCGCGCGGAGCTGTGTCGGTGGCGACACTACCCACATGCTGCTGCTGGGGGTTGGTGAGCTGGGGGAGTGATGGGAGGGGGGAGCCGGTGGGGAGGTGAGCTGGGGGGGTGATGGGGAGGTGAGCTGGGTGAAGAGGTGTGTGTGTGTGTGTGTCAGTTGGGTGAGGCCGAGGGGGAAGGTGAGCTGCGGGTGAGCAGAAGAAGAGTGTAGCAGTTGGGTGACATCATAGAGCCACCAATCTGATTGGCCAGAGGCTGAGGACCAATCAGATTCACCACATCTACCACTAGACTCACAAATTTCAAATTTATATATTAAGATAAATAAACAGAAATAACCATAATGTTAGATAGATCTATACTATATAGTTATATTTATATGCAGCAATATAAACAATAATAGATAGCTATATTATATTATAAAGTAATATAAATATACATACGCGTTAGTTACCGTTGGTGTCCTCGTGCGTTGTTTGGTCTTTCCGTGTGCATCATAGCACACGGTGGTTGATGGCACAAAGAGGCCAGAAGCAGCTAACCAGCGTTGGATATCTGCAATTCATTGTCTGCTCGTGTACATCTCTTTAATTCGCATGTTGAGATCCTTTGAAATCTTTTTAACAGGCATTGCTGCGAGTAGAAAGAAATACAAGCACAAGAATGTATATTCGATGTTTAGTCGATGTGTATTCAATGTGCAGTGAATCCACAAAATGGATGGTATATTTATACGTTAATGACTCACATTAGAGTACGCCCACTTTTAACACCTGTACCTCGTCGCCATGCATAAAAGGTGACACAATTTGCATATCCCACCACTCGATGATCTATATCTGAATTTTACCTTGTCCAGATACTGCATTGTGCCACCTGCTTCCAAGGACCGACCCCGATTCTACGGACGCAGGAACCCACTCGCCTCTGCCGTGCCTGTCACGTAGAAAAAGCGAAAGGCAGGAGCCATTTCCAAGCCTTAGCGAAAGGCTAAGGCTAATAAAGAAAACTTTTTGCTGACCCCAAAGGCTAAGGGTTTTAATACACGTAAGCCTTATTATGTCAAGAAGAAATTCGATGATGTACACTCAAGACAAAACAAATGGCAGCCAACCCATCAAACCCGCAAGCAACTTCCTCGATAACGCTTTGACGACTCTGCCGCTGCACTCCCGGAAATCCACAGCACATCTTCTCCATTACTCATCCACGACACTGCCGCTGCTCTCCCGGAAACCCACAACCCATCTTCTCCACTACTCTTCCACGACGCTGCCCCGGTCTCCTGGAAATCCACCGGTCACTTTCTCCATTACGCTTAGATGACTCTGCCGCTTCTCTACCAGAAATCCACAGGTGTGACGGCTCAGGGGATTCATGCTTCCCAAGGTCTCCCCGTACCCCTGCTCCCTCTGCCTCTGACCTTCCTCCCTCGCCTCCTCGTCCATCTGTCCCTTCTTCCTCCCACACTCATTCCTCTGCGGCATGCCCGAACGCGCGTCCAGCCATCTCGCACGTTCCCCGCGAGGTGCGCACACCTCTCCAGGCACCCGATCCCCTCCACGGCACTCACAGCTCGCGGCGTCCCTCTATTTCCCCACCTGCCACATTACCTCCTTCGGTCTCTTCTCCTGCTCTCTCGCCTTCCTTTGCGAGCGCCCCCGCGGCGCGACGCTCCTCACGCTCCCTGGCACACACGATGCGCGCGCATCCATCCCTTACAGAGGGCGCGCGCACACGCTCCAGGTATAGGCTTTCCCAGAGCCCTGGCCCCGCCTCCCATAGCGTACAAGCCATATCCCTGTGTGATTCACCTGTCTCCTCCCTTGCTCCTTCTGACCTATCCCTGCAACTTCTCACTCAACCCTCTGCTCCTCCTTCCTCTCCCATTGGTGCTCTCTCCTTATAATCCCTGTCTGTCCTCTAGATCATTGCTCTGATCATTGCTTCTTGTGACCCCTGTGTGTGCAGTCTCTATGCTTGGCTCTCCTGTCTCTTTCAGTGCTGGTTCCTGTCCCAGCTTACCTTTGGATCTCCCTGGCTTGAACTCTGCTTTGAATTGGATTACCCTGCTTTCTCCTGCCCTTGAACCCTGCATTCGGATACTACTATGCTGCCTACTCCAATCCTTGAACACTGGCTTACGGACATCACCACGCTGCTCTCTATAACCCCTGAACTCTGGCACACGGACATTACTAAACAAACTCTGGCATCCTGGGCATTGCAAGTATATGTTAACCCTTTCTCAACAGGCCCAGCAATGCATTACCACACTCTGGGCACGCCCTCACTGCTGTGGGTGCGTGTTATAACCTTACCCACCTCAGTACTGGGGACTGGCCAGGTCTGCGGGCATACAGGCGTTACATTATGCAGAGCAAAACAAATGCAGACCCCCCTGAGGTGGGTCAAGCTGTTTCCTTTGAACATTTACAATTTGTCAGTAGCCAACTGACCACTGTTTCGCAACAACTTGCTAATATGTCTCTCCAGGAAACCCCAGCTGCCCCGTCACCTCTTGTCTCAGTGACCTACTCTAACTCAGGACCACGTATACCACCTCCCAACCGGTATGATGGGGACCCTCTCGCTTGCCGTGGATTCCTAAACCAATGCGAGGTTCAATTTGAAATGTCTCCCTCTCTTTTTCCTACCGGCCGTACCAAGGTGGCCTACATTTACGCCTTACTCACTGGCGACGCCCTCGCTTGGGCTTCTCCTCTCTGGGAGCACAAACCTGAGTTGACCCAAGACTATCCTAAATTTAGGTATGAATTTCAACAAGTGTTTGACACTCCCGCACGTAGGATGATGGCCGCTTTTTCTCTGTTTCATATCACACAGGCTCGAAGATCAGCTGCTAAGTACGCAATAGAGTTCCGCACCCTCGCCGCTGAAACTCAATGGAACGACGAGGCACTTGCCGCAGCATATTGGCACGGTCTGTCTAATACTTTAAAAGATGATCTCGCAGCTCACGCCCGGCTGTCCTCTCTGGACCAACTAATTACACTCAGCATACGTATGGATTAACGTACCCAAGAACGACGTCACGAGCGACACTGTTCCCGTTCTCTTCCACCCCCGTCTGTCTCTCATAGGTCTTCTCCTTCGCCCTTCCTGGCCTTGGATGCTCCTAAGCCAATGCAGATCGGTAGCCAACACCCACGGGCTGCGGAGAGAATGCGACATCGTCAGAATTGACTCTGTTACTACAGGCATACCCCAGTTTAAGGACACTCACTTTAAGTACACTCGCGAGTAAGTACATCTCGCTCAATAGGCAAACGGCAGCTCACGCATGCGCCTGTCAGCACGTCCTGAACAGCATTACTGACTCCCTACCTGTACTGAAGCTGTGCGCAAGTGGGGAGACTATAGAGCCCGTTACAAATGCGTTATTTATATCAGTTATGCACGTATATGATGATTGCAGTACAGTACATGCATCGATAAGTGTGGAAAAGGCAGTGCTTCACTTTAAGTACATTTTCGCTTTACAGGAGAGGCAGCGATTATTCTAACAAAAACCAGTGGCAATTCCCCAAAAGACCCAGGTACACCCAGGTACATTCTGAATACATTTCCTTAAACTAGCCCCAGCATTTTTGCATTGATTAATGGCCTATCAGATTAACAGCGGGGATCCCTGGCAGTCCCATTCAAACTGAATTGGACTGCCAGGGATCCCTGCTGTGTTAATCCTATGGGTCGTTAGTCAATGCAGAAATGCCTTAAACGTGCCTCAAACTAGCCCAGAACATACCCAGTACATACCCTGAATGTAACCCGGCTAGTTTAAGGCAAATGTTAGAATAAGCGTTGCCTCTACTGTACATACATGCTCCGGTCCCATTGCGTACGTTAATGCGGGGTATGCCTGTATTGTGGTTCCCCAGAACATCGGCTCCAGAACTGTCCCCTGAAGCCGGGAAATGGGAACACCCAGTAAAGGTAGAGGGGCTTTAGCTGGGTACAATCTCTTCTTGCCCCTCTCTCTCTAAGGATCTCCCAAAGAAACTCATGCTTCCTGTAATGCTGGCGGGCCCTGAACTTCTATTAGAAGTAAAAGCTTTCATTGACTCCGGGTCTGGCGGTAACTTCCTGGATCACACCTCCGCCTCTGAGAATCAAATCCCTCTGGTCAAGAGAAAAGCACCCATTGGTCTTGAAGCTATCGATGGCCGTCCGCTTAAGCCAGCCTTCATCATCTGGGAGTCCATCCCACTTACATTAACCACTGTGGATGGTCATAAGGAGGTAATAGTTTTTGATGTCTTCCATTCTCCTACCGTCCAGGTTATTCTAGGATTGCCTTGGCTACAGCTCCACAATCTGCGCATCGATTGGACCGACGTCTTACCTATCCAATGGTCTACCTCACTCCTCCTGCTGCTGTTCTCGCTGGTTTGGATACCATCCCTTCCAACCTGTCCATCCTGCCGACAGTGTATCACAAGTTCCTTGATTTTTCAATAAAGTACAAGCTGAGGTACTGCCTCCCCATCGTCCCTATGATTGTCCTATTGATTTAATTCCAGGAACCATCCTCCCGAAGTCGAAGTCATATCCTTTATCCGTTCCTGAAACTGAGGCTAAGACGTCTTACATCCAAGAAAATTTGGAGAAAGGATTCATCCGCAACTCCACCTCCCCCTCTGGGGCAGGCTTCTTCTTCGTGAAGAAGAAGGATGGATCCCTAAGACCCTGTATCGACTTTCGCGGACTCAACAAAATTACGGTAAAAAAAACCATATCCTCTTCCCCTAATTTCTGAACTATTCGACCGTCTACAAGGAGCCTCTATCTTCTCCAAACTCAATTTAAGAGGGGCCTATAACCTCATCCGTATAAGAGATGGGGATGAATGGAAAACCGCGTTTAATACGCGATCTGGACATTATGAGTATTTAGTGATGCCCTTCGGGCTATGCAATGCTCCTGACGTTTTCCAAGAGTTCATGAACGATATCTTCCGGGACGTGTTGGGAACATTTGTTATCGTATATTTGGATGACATTCTCATTTTCTCTAAGGATTTAGAGGAGCACATTCGCCATACCAAACTGGTACTCTCTAGGCTTCGTGCTAATCGCCTCTATGCTAAAATGGAGAAATGTTTGTTCCATCAGACGTCTACAGCCTTCCTAGGCTATATTATCTCTAACCAAGGTTTTTCTATGGACCCAGAGAAATTGAAGTCTGTCCTCGACTGGCCGCTGCCGAATTCTCTCAAGGCTGTGCAGCGCTTCCTTGGTTTTGCCAATTATTACCGGAAGTTCATCTGTAATTTTTCTACCATTGCCTTACCCATCACCGCCTTGACTAAGAAGGGTGCTGATCCTACGACTTGGTCTCCCGAAGCCATTGACGCCTTTGAGTTTCTCAAAAAGGCCTTCATCTATGCACCCATCCTACGACATCCAGATACTTCGCTTCCCTTCACGTTAGAAGTTGACGCCTCTGATGTGGGAGCCGGTGCAGTACTCTCTCAGAGATCCTTTCCCCAGGAGAAGCTCCATACCTGTGGTTTTTTTTCTCGGAAGTTCTCGTCAGCCGAGAGAAATTATGATGTTGGGAATCGTGATCTATTGGCCATTAAATTGGCTCTTCAGGAATGGAGGCATCTTCTCGAAGGCACCAAGGAGCCTATTGCCATCCTCACCGATCACAAAAATTTACTGTATATTGAGGGGTCTCGACGATTAGGATCTCGTCAGGCTCGTTGGTCACTATTTTTCTCTCGTTTCAACTATACCATTTCTAATATTCTGGTACCAAAAATATCAAAGCAGACGCTCTCTCTCGCCAGTTTGCTACGGAGAACGACTCTAACGAATCCTCTGAATCTATTCTCCCCGCCAAGTGCATAATTTCTGCCAATAATTTTGATGTTTTGGATGAAATCAACAAAGCTCAGGATCACATTCCCAGGAGATTTAGGGTGCCAGAGGGACGCTTATATGCAGCTCCATGTTTTCGCCACAAGATTGTACTTTGGGGATATTCTTCTAGATTGGCCGGTCATCCAGGCTTCAAGAGGAGAGCAGATCTTATTAAACGGATCTCTTGGTGGCCTAAGATGAACAAGGACATTTTTGATTTCACCAGAGCTTGTCCGGTCTGTGCCCAGAGTAAATCCGCCCATCACAAACCTTCTGGTCTCCTCATGCCTCTTCCCATTCCGGAGCAACCTTGGAAACACATCTCTATGGACTTTATTGCCGAGCTTCCCAATTCTAAAGGAATGAATACCATTCTTGTTATAGTGGATAGATTTTCCAAGCATTCACACTTTATACCCCTCAAGGGCCTCCCTAATTCTGCTACTTTGGCCGATATTTTTTCTAAGGAAATTTTCAGATTACACGGTGTTCCTATTTTTATTGTTTCTGACAGAGGTTCTCAATTCATCTCTAAATTTTGGCGTGCGTTTTCCCAGAGACATGGGATGTCCCTTCTATTTTCTTCTGGATACCACCCTCAGACCAACGGTCAAACGGAAAGAATGAATCAGACCTTAGAGCAGTATCTCAGATGTTTTGTCTCCGAATCTCAAGACAACTTGGTGGATCTATTACCTTGGCCAAGTTTGCAATTAACTCTCTTAAAAATGAATCTACGCAAGAGTCCCCTTTCTTCATTAATTTTGGATTCCACCCTAGCAGTCTTCCCCTCTCCTCCCTCCCATCTGGTGTTCCTGCAGCGGATTCTCATGTCTCTATTCTTCAAAACTCTTGGAGGAAGATTGTTAAGACTCTACAAACTGCCATCTCAAGACAAAAAACAAAGGCAGATCGACAACGCCAACTGGGCCCTTCGTTTAAACCCGGAGACAGAGTGAGGTTATCCTCAAAAAATATAAGGCTCAAGACCCCGTCTCTGAAATTGTCCCCGAGATTCTTGGGTCCCTTTAAGATCCTTGAGAGGATCAATCCGGTCGCATACCATTTGGCACTTCCTCCTACCATGAGGATTCCTTCTGTGTTCCATGTATCATTACTCAAACTGGTTATCCAAAGCGCTCATTTCCCGGATCGTTCCCGAAAACCCAACCCTGTGACCATTGACGGATAGCAGGAATATGAGGTTCACTCCATTATCGATTCCCGTTGGTCCAGAAACAAGTTACAGCTCCTCGTTCACTGGAAGGATTATGGTCCAGAGGAGCGTTCCTGGATTCCTTTTCGTCATATTCACGCTCCCAAACTCCTCTGGCAATTTCATCGGAAATTCCCCCAGAAGCCATGGCAGGATCGTCCAGAGTTCAATCCTCAAGGGGGGGGGGATACTGTGACGGTTCAGGGGATTCGTGCTTCCAATGTCTCCCCATCACCCCTGCTCCCTCTGCCTCTGACCTTCCTCCCTCGCCTCCTCGTCCATCTGTCCCTTCTTCCTTCCGCACCTGTTCCTCTGCGGCATGCCCGAACGCGCATCCAGCCGTCACGTGCGTTCCCCGCGAGGTGCGCACACCTCTCCAGGCACCCGATCCCCTCCGCGGCACTCACAGCTCGCGGCGTCCCTCTATTTCCCCACCTGCCACATTACCTCCTTCGGTCTCTTCTGCTGCTCTCTCGCCTTCCTTGGCGAGCGCCCCCACGGCGCGACGCTCCTCGCGCTCCATGGCACACACTGTGCACACGCATCCAATCCTTACAGAGGGCGCGCGCACACGCTCCAGGTATAGGCCTTCCCAGAGCCCTGGCTCCGCCTCCCATAGCGTACAAGCCATATCCCTGTGTGATTCACCTGTCTCCTCCCTTGCTCCTTCTGACCTATCCCTGCAACCTCTCACTCAACCCTCTGCTCCTCCTTCCTCTCCCATTGGTGCTCCCTCTTTATAATCCCTGTCTGTCCTCTAGCTCATTGCTCTGCATAGCTTCTTGTGACCCCTGTGTGTGCAGTCTCTATGCTTGGCTCTCCTGTCTCTTTCAGTGCTGATTCCTGTCCCAGCTTACCTTTGGATCTCCATGGCTTGAACTCTGCTTTGAATTGGATTACCCTGCTTTCTCCTGCCCTTGAACCCTGCATTCGGATACTACTACGCTGCCTACTCCAATCCTTGAACACTGGCTTACAGACATCACCACGCTGCTCTCTATAACCCCTGAACTCTGGCACACGGACATTACTATCCAAACTCTGGCATCCTGGATGTTGCAAGTATATGTTAACCCTTTCTCAACAGGCCCGGCAACGCATTACCACACTCCGGGCATGCCCTCACTGCTGTGGGTGTGTGTTATAACCTTACCCACCTCAGTACTGTGGACTGACCAGGTCTGCAGACATACAGGCGTTACAACAGGTCACTTTCTCCATCCCTCTTCGATGACGCTGCTGCTTCTCTCCCGGAAATCCACAGGTCACCTCCTCCATCCTTCTTCGACGATGCTGCCGCTTCTCTCCAGGGAACCCCCATCTCTTACTCCATAGCACCCATCAACCCAGATGTCCACAGCACCCCATGCACAGGATGCAGCTCGTTAGACCGCATGTGAATGGGTTAAGTGTCGATATCCCCAGGGACTCTACTATGCTGGTAAAGATATATCTTCTTTAAGAGACCATATTAAATATGGATCAACAGATAGAGAAGATGGATCAACGGATGTAGAAGATGGATCAACGGATGGAGAATATGGATCAATGGATGGAGAAGATGGATCAACAGATGGAGAAGATAGAGACTGACATAGCGGGGATACATAATTTGCTCGGAGTTCATGCCCTTGTATCTCCAACGCCGGAGCAGGAGGGTGGCATGGATGGGATGAATGGAACCTTCGACCGCCTTCCATCACCAAGCGCACCCCCTCCAACAGAAGAATATGTGTACATGTATGCCGTTGATAACATGAGAACCACGTCAAGACCACGCCAGGAGACAACATGGTGACCAAGACAAGAGGAAAGCATCCTCCCAGACAACCTACCCTCACCCGCCGCCACAAGCACACCCGTGAAAGAAGAACACCCGCTCCAAGAATCCAACCCACATACGCTTGCATCGATACAGTGCCCGACATCATCCTGCGCGAGCTGCCACCGGCACTCATCAAGAAGTATAGGGTGATGAGTGCTGGTTTACCCCAGTAGTATGACATGTTAATTTATAAGCACCACGTGTCCTACTTGGTGTACTGCGGGTGGGCCAAAAATGTAAACTACGAAGGAAATCGTGAAAAAAGCGCGCTTCCTGAAAATTTAAGGACTATTGTGGAGGAATTGCGGCTCTATTTTTCAATTACAGATCCTGTAGTGAAAATCGTGAGAGACGCCATTAATGGCATTTTGCGTCATACAAGGCATCGGCCCTGGAAGGACAATCTGGTGGGGATCGAATTTGCGTGACTGTTCAAATGTTGTTTATTTTTTGACTTGGTGCTTGTTTAACTTGTATTAATAAAGAAATGTTTTTACTTACACAAGACCTGCACAACTCCAGTCCTCGAGGACCGCAAACAGGACCGGATATCCTGAAAACCAGGCCTATTTGTGGCCCTCGAGGACTGGAGTGGTGCAGGCCTGACTTACTGTACTGTACACCACCCTACTGTAAATGTTTTGACTTTCTGCACTTTAATAAAAGAGATGTTGCGCGTTTTAAATTATATTAATAAAGAATTTTTTTTACTAACACCATACTGTTGTGCTGTAAATCTTTGACTTTCTGTACTTTAATAAAAGAAATGTTGCGTGTTTTAACTTGTATTAATAAGAAATGTTTTTTACTAACACCATACTGTTGTTGCTGTTCACTTTTTGTACTTACTCCACAAATAAAAGAAAATGTTGATTTGTTTTAAATTGTTCCATTTTCTCCTTTTATACTGTAACAAAATACAGTGTTTCTAGAACATACAGTACAGTACTGTCCAGGCATACTGTACTGTATACTGTAGGCATGCTCTGTACTGTACATCACAAGAGTATTAAAACAATCTGAACGCGTCTGAACGGGGTTTTAAATTACCCGCGGTGGCGGCCGCATTAGACTTAGGGCGGCCGCCACTGTACATTCAAGCTTGCTGGAATCTGTATGCGAAATCCGGCTCAGGCTGCAGGTATCCGGGCGGGGACAGACAGTAAGGGTTGCCGGTCACCAGGTTTTCACTGACGGTCGGACCGTTATTGGAAGCTGGCGCTGTCGCTGGCGCATTGCTTGCCAGCGACTGACGTTTCTTAGTTTGTTTTAACATGACCATTCGCCTTTTGAAGCCTCCATGATCAAAGGTACGGGAAAAATCTGGTGCTACACACCAATAGAAAAAAATGGGAGAAGTACCCCCGAACTGATGCTACAATACTGCGATGCCAGTTCAATATAAAACAGTCAATAGAAGAACCGGTATGTATAAGAAATAAGTAAGTGGCTCCTCCTGCATAGCCAATAGAGGTGTGAAGCTGGTGAAGCCACCCCCTCACCTGGACTCCGTCGGAATGGCCCTCAAGCCTCCTTGCTGGCAATCTCCCCTGACCGAGCTGTATCCGAGGGAGCCAACCTCCCACCTCGGCGCTGTATCCGAGGGAGCCGAATCTCCCCCCTCGGAGCTTAATCCGAGGGAGCCGAACCTCCCACCTCGGACCGCAGGGATGGCAACCGGGTTGCCCGAACCAAGGTAAGGGTAGAGACCTGTAAACCCAGAGCCTCCAGCTGTCTCACCGGGTGCCTGCAAATCCTACCGCGTCGATGTTGCCAGGTACCGTGCAGGGGGTGGTGGCTGAAGGGTAACCTTCAAAACCCTACAAAGCTACACACCAATAACCTCCAATAACACCGGGATCAATACGAAAAAAACACGGATCGATACATTTCCTTATTTCATGCTTCCACACATGAGCATCTGGTGAAAATTTGTAAAAGTCATAGTTTTCGATAAAATACTAATAAATTTGACCAACTGTTGCCATCTTATCATCTGTTGCATTAATCGTGGCTCATATTAAATAAGCTTATGTTATATCGGGTTTTTGGTACACGGACTGCAGCGGTGCACTCATCTCGGGACTCTCAGGACAATAGAACACCAGACACTGCGCATTTAGTTTTTAATATGAAAAGCCTAAATTGAAACATTATTGTAACTTCTTCAGTACCAAGGTCAATTTACAATAGACCACTGTGGTATTTTTTTAAACACCTGCAAGTCGACAAATTACTGAAGCGCATGCGCATTACAACTCATGAAAATCTGCCACCTGGCGCATATGCGAAGAATTTCAGCCAATTAATTCCGAACCATTATCAATAAACACATCAATAAACACATCGACCGCGGGTGACGCCGGCATGAATGCAACATGAATGCGGCATGAACGCGGTGAAGTGCGTGGCATTCGGAAAAAATCCCCGAAAAAAATCAGAGATGTTGGAGAATAAAAGGGTCCGTGGCTCTAGTTGTTTTTTTATTATTCAATTGCCTCCTGGATTGTGATAAATAGCCCGATTAACTATTTTAAATGTACAGTATGATGCACTTTCCTTAATGTAAATCCCAAATCTATACAGCATCATAGCTATATTGCAAACTTCATACAGTATGTAAGAGTTGATTATAGTTTTGAAGAAAAGATAAAAAAAAAAAAAAAATGAGTTAAAAAAAATTATATTTACTCCAAATAAGTATGGAATAGTTCTGATAACATTGGCTAAAATAAACCTGCATATTTTTTTCAATACAATTTGCACCAAATGTAAAAAGTAACAATTAATTGAAGGTGGATTTAAAAAAACATTTTAAAACATTTAACTTCCCCTTTTAAATGTAGTGATAACACATCTTTAAAGTGTCAAAGACGTTCACAAAGCAACCCTTTTACTGTTAATGGAAAATGCCAAGACAATTTCTGCAAACTTCATGAATATACTTTAAAAGAACAGAACAGAGTTAGGATGAAAGTATAAACATCTGACAATTCTTTCTTTATCTTATTGCTTAGAGCACTTTCTATTATGTCTTGTCTTTATTACATCTTTAAGTTTTTATGTCTTAGCCATGCTAATATTTTATGTGGGGTTAATACAAGAGTTGCCAATATATGTTAAAGCATACAGTAATGCAATAAAAACATGCATATTGCATTAATTGCAGAGTTGGAGCATCATATTGACAAGAATGTAAAGATTTGTTCCTGTTAAACAATTTATATTAATCAGACTGACGGAATATGAATGAATAGTCTTAATAAGGTTAAGTGCAGCTGAATAGATTAGACTTAGTTATTTATTTAGAGAACAGCACATAATTGTTAAGGTGTATTTGTCTATTTGTACGTACTGTATTTATTGCAGGCACATGATTGTGTATGTTAATTGTATTTTGTGCTAACTTCACTGCTTTAACTGAAATTGCAACTACTGTATGTATAACTTTTTTCCTCCAAGAGTTGCACCAGTTTAATAATTGAAAAGGAGACCTGAACCCTCCTAACTTCTATTTACTGTTTGTACCTACTGTAGGAAAATATGAAATATTGTCATATATTAAATGGTTTTGTGTAGAATAAAAATATAAACATTAGCTTAGTAAGTTGCATAAAGCTGATAAGAAATATATAGAAAATACTGTAAATAAATTTGGTAACTTGTCTTTAAAAGCATTTTGCTTATAAAAAAAATTCACTCTGATTTCTCCATTTCCCCCTTTCCTCTCTCTGACCATCACCTCATCTCATTTTCTCTCTCTCGCTTCTCCCCTTCTCCATCTCCATCTACCCCTTGTCTCTGCAGAGACCTTCACTCTATTAACCTACTGCACCGACACACTTTATTCGAGCAAATACCCAGTATGTACCTGGCAGATACCTGGAATGCGCCGCTCCTCACCTCTGACAAGCCCCGTTGCGTTTGCCTTCCCAGCCTGGGTTCATGCTTGGCTGACGGGCGGCTGATCTGTTAAATGATAATGATTAGGATTTAATAGGCTGCAATGCTTCGCGTGTCTACCAGATGGCATAAATTCATGAATTGTAATGCAGTATATATATATATATACTGTGCAGTATTGCAGCTAGCGGGAATAAAATGCTTCAATCCCTGCTTGGAAAATACCTCAATGCACTCGGGCAGAAAACAGTCACAAACCTCAATACACCCGGGTATATCCGAAATCGTGGGACTAGCCGAGCTCGAATAAAGTGTGTCGCCAGTGTACCAGCTTTTGATTTCACTTTACGCTCCTCCCTCTCCTCTGTCAGCCCTGCACCAGATCCTGACAACCTGGTCAGGAACTACAACTCTGCCCTGTCCTCCTCTCTTGATCTACATGACCCACTTTTTCTCTGCCGTTCTCGTCCTTCTAAACCCAGTCCCCTGCTAAATTCCCACACTTTTGCAGACTTCCTTCACTACAAGAAAGGAAATGGAAGTAGCGCTAGCCAACTAACCAGGAGCCGACATGATTTAAAACATATACATATACATGTATATACATATAATGCATATAAAAAAAGGAAATATAATCCCGCTACTAGAGTCCAAAGAGGTGGTTCCAATCCCTCCAGAAACAGCTTGCAGACTCAAGCAATAATCCCCAGCGTAGATGTAGCCAGGTCCCCCTGTCATGGCTGACCCCCTCCTCCCTTCTTGCCAGACGCTGTGTGCGAGGGAGTGAGGGGGGGCCGGCACGCAGAGAGAGAGATCGATCCCTGGTAGCTAGGGACGCGAGCGGCGAGCAGGCCGGTTGCCGGGGACGCGATCGGGCCGTCGCTAAGGCCGCGATCGCGTTGCCACCGGCCCAGCGGCTCGGGAAGCAGGGCGCTGCCATGCTAGGGCTGTTGCGCATGCGCAGTAGCAGAGCACAGCGCGGGAGGCCCCAGATAGTTCGCGCATGCGCGAAGATGAGTCTGCCAGCCCCCAGGGTGCATAGGGGCAGAGACACCTGACGCCAGGGAGCCAATAGGGCTGAGGGATTTGCCAGGGAACAGATGGATACATTTCGCGGGGTTTTGCAGCTACGCAGGCGGTCAGGATCCGGACCAGCTAGGGGTAAGAGGTGGATGCAGGGGTCAGTGACCCTCTGCATAGGCCAGCAGCCCCCAAGGTCCCAGTTAGGTCCTGAGCCACCTAGTAGCTTGTGGAGCTTAGGGACAGGCCCTAGATAGGGACACTGCCCCATTATTTGGTCGAGTAGTCAGGGACACAGTGCTGAAGCCATGCGGCCCTGCGAGGTGGGTTCTGGGCTCAGAACACCACCAAAGACCCTACGACTAGGAGAGACATTGTTCGCGCTGGACTTTCAACCCACGCGGTGTGGAGGACAACGTCGGATCGTGCGGATTGATATCGCGGTACCCGTGGCTGGAGCCCGGGCAGGTAACCTGCAACTCACGTGCACCAACCAGGCCTATCACCAAACATAGTGGCTGCGCAGTCACACACACATATGCACAGTGGTATTTGACTCTGGGAGTGCGAGACATTTGGGTGGGGGTTACTGGACACAGGGTGGGGTCACACTGTGGGAGGTTAGCGTCCGCCATGACGCCTAGAGGTGGTAGCGTCCGCCGTGACGCCTAGTGTGGTTAGCGTCCGCCGTGATTCCTAGTGTTTTTAGCGTCTGCCGTGACGCCCAGTGTGGTTAGCGTCCGCCGTGGCGCATGTTGATTTGTTTTGATATATGTTTGCTATGCAGTAAAGCCAGTCCTGTTTTACATTTGCTCGCTTTGTGTGGTTGTTTCCTGTGAGGGCCTCCTCCCACTCCGTTATGATCCCTCCCAGGTGGAGGCGTTGCACCAAGAGATGTATAATATGTATGTACCCCAGGTTCCCCAAGCGGAGGCTTAGGCTCCTGAGAGCCACACAGGTTGCACAGCAGGTAGTAGCGGCTGTATTCATAGGGAATACCCGTTACATTTGGAGGCGCTGCTGAGAGAGTCCTGGGGTGCCCCACTTTGTAGTACCGTTACCCTGTCAGTCAGCATGTCTGCGCTCACGCCCAAACAAGTGGCCGACTGGGCCGAAAAGCTAGGAGAGCTTCTGCGACACGTGGTCGCCGTAGACGGAGTGCTTGCTGATGTCTCCATGTTTACTGTCTGCAGCGCAGTAAGGACATTACCTGGTCTGGTGGACGCCCGCCTCATCAGCAAGCACTATGACATTGACCGGCAAGAGAACACCCTATTGCTAGCCACTGAACAAGCTATACTTCCTGATAGAGGCACACGAGTAGTGTATCTACCAGAGACTTTGCCGCAAGGGTGCCCTCTAATTTACCCGGGAACTGTTTCCAGTCACGTCACTTCCCTCCCCAGACATGAGGGTTGGGACGACAGAGATATGGCCACCAGTACACCCATCCGATCAGATATATCCCTACCCAGAGTGACTTTCTCTTCAGATGCTAGGCAAGGGGCCACCAGTTGGGCCGGCAGTCCGGCAACATCACCGGTTACTAACCGGTCCGTGAACAGTTCTACCCCAACCCCTAACAGGCAGCGAGCAGCGATAGCCAGTGGCTCCGACAATGACGGCTCCTTGTTAGGAGTGACATTCCCGCAGCTAGTGGAAGCGATAACTACGTCCGCTCAAGCCCAAAATTATAGGAAATTGAAGGCGTTCTCAGGAACGGTTCCTGTCCCCACAGGCGAAGAAAGTATCGATTCTTGGAAGGAGCACACCCTCAAGGTGATCGACGAATGGCCCTGCTCTGAAACGGTCAGACGGCAGAGAATCCTGGAAAGCCTACCACCCCCAGCGGCCACCATGGTCAGTGCACAGCGTGACCAAGACCCTGATCTCTCTGCTCACCAGATGGTAAACTTATTAGTCCAGATCTATGGCAAGGAGGAAGAGGAGAGCGAGCTGTAGTTCAAATATTACGCTCTCAGACAGAAGGAGAAGGAAGACCTGTCCGACTTCCTACAACGCATCCAGCTGGTCCTGTGGAAATTGCGAACATCCGGCCTCATCCTATCTTCAGAGATGGACGAATATCAACGCAAGCAGTTCCTCCGAGGGGCCATTCCCACGCATCACATCGTGATCATGATCAGATGCTCACTAAAGGAGGGACCTCCCCCTACCTTCATGGACATTCTGGGGATCGTAAAAGGGCATGAGGCCTATACCAAGCTGCATGCAGGCACCAAGGTCAGAGATCCTCCGTCCGGTGACACCCCGGGAGCCTCCGCTCGCTGGACCAAGACACCTGTCAAAGAGGAAGATGCGCCACCCAAGTCACCCTCAACGAAAGGGCGGGCTTCGGGGAGATCCTCCCCCACTTACCCAAGACGACTGGACCGCAAGGACGTCGTCTGCTATAACTGTGGACAGAAAGGCCATTTCTTTAGAGAGTGCCCTAATGAAGTCACCCAAGAAAAGGAAACGCCCAGTAAAGGAAGCTTGGCCAGGGCTATGATCTGTCAGAGGCAGACCTCAGAAGCCAAAACTACCGAGGCCACCCCCACGCCTTCCGAAGCCCCTCCTGACCTGAGCCCAAGTGAAGGAACTCCAGGGGCAGATGGTTACTGTCAGGTGGGCCCTTCGGCCATCGTACGTGTGGTAGTAGAGGGAGTCTATGCTGCTGCTCTATTGGACACCGGGTCTCAAGTGACCATAATATACCGGCACTTCTACGACCAGCACCTGAAGCATTGTCCCCTTCGGTCGGTGGAACATATGAAGGTGAAGGGGTTGAGCAACGAGGATTACCCTATCGATGGGATTGTGAGCGTTCAACTGGAGATACTTCAATTGAATGCCGGCAAGAAACATCCCATGCATGTGGAGGTAATGGTGTGCCCAAAGCCTCAAGGACAGTGTCAGTACCCGGTCATCCTGGGGACAAATACGGATATAGTACAAGCTGTAATCAGAGCCTACTTGAAAGAGATTAATGAATTGCCAATGGCCAATACACGCCTGGATCCTGTACTGAGAGAGGAGTGCAACCGAGTATATGCCCTAGAGCGTCACGGGGACCTCTACAATCATCAACGCGGACTGACGACCATTTCACCAGGGGGAGTGAAACGCCTGGCCGCCTGGTGCTGTTATCCGGATTGGGAGGAGACCGATCATCTGTTCTCTCTGGAGAGTGACCCTGAGGAAGAGATCCAGAGAGGATATAGGGTAATATCTGAAGTAAGAGAGTGGGCGACCCGAATTCCTCCCCGAGCCTATGTGTATATTCAAAACATCTCTCCATTCCCAATGGACATCGATGTGGGACAAAGTCTTGGCGGTATATATCCCGTCAGCCCCGTAGAAACAGCGCCCCAGGTGAACGCCGCTGCAGTAGGTGAGCAGTTAGTCGACCTGGACTTCAACTTCGGAGACTCGACTCTGCCAACTGAGTGGAAGGGTCGACTGACGGCCAAGCTGAAGGAAAGAAGAACAGTATTTTCTACCAGTGAGATGGATGTGGGCCGCAGCCGCAGCGCCCAACACACTATTAGGCTGAGTGATGCCACTCCGTTCCGTGAACGTTCTCGTCGTATCGCCCCCAGGGATGTGGACGATGTAAGGGATGTCCTGGAGGAGATGAAGACCACTGGAATACTGACGGAGTCGCGGAGTCCTTATGCCTCGCCCATAGTGGTAGTAAGGAAGAAGAATGGATCTGTAAGATTGTGCGTCGACTATCGAACGCTGAATAATCGTACGGTACCTGACCAATACAATCTCCCTCGTATTGAAGAGATCCTGAATGCTCTGAACGGGAGCCAATGGTTTAGTGTGCTCGATTTGCGGTCCGGGTACTACCAGGTACCCATGAGTGAAGAGGATCAGGAAAAGACTGCCTTCGTCTGTCCTCTGGGCTTCTACCAGTTTACGCGTATGCCCCAAGGTATATGTGGAGCCCCTGCTACCTTCCAGAGGCTGATGGAAAAGACGAAAGGGGACATGAACCCTCGGGAGTGTCTGGTTTACCTGGATGACATCATTGTCTTCGGAAAGACCTTAGAAGAACACGAGGAGAGGTTGCTGAAGGTGATAGATCGTCTTGGCCAAGAAGGATTGAAGTTATCACTCGACAAGTGTAGGTTTTGTCATACCTCGGTGACCTACGTGGGACACATCGTGTCTGCCCAGGGGATTGCTACTGACCCAGCCAAAGTAGAAGCGGTGGTGAACTGGCCGCGTCCCGATAATGTCATGGAGCTGCGGTCCTTTCTAGGGTTCTGTGGGTATTACCGTCGGTTCGTGGAAGGGTACTCTAGCCGAGCTAAACCCCTGAACAATTTGCTGAAAATATACCCTGAAGATACTGGGAGAAAGGCCACGTCGGCCCGTCAACCGTTTGGTGATAAGTGGACGGCTGAGTGTGAACGGGCCTTCCTGAATTTGAAGAAAAGCCTGAATGAAGCCCCAGTGCTTGCATATGCTGACCCAGAACAACCATATGTCCTGCATGTGGATGCCAGTCTCAATGGACTGGGCGCGGTCCTGCATCAGAAGCACCCCGAGGGTCTTCGGCCTGTAGCCTACAGCAGCCACAGTCTGACACCCAGTGAGCAGAAATATCCGGTGCACAAGTTAGAGTTCCTGGCTCTCAAATGGGCGATCAAGGAGAAACTCCACGATTACCTCTATGGTGTTACATTTGAGGTAAGGACCGATAACAACCCCCTCACGTATATCAATACTTCCGCCAAATTTGATGCAGCCGGACACCGATGGCTGGCGGCACTATGTAACTACCGATTCTCCCTGAAGTACAAGCCAGGGCCTCTGAACATTGGGGCCGATGCTCTATCACGACGACCAGGATTGAGTGCTATCCCTGATGATGATGAATGGGAAGAGATCCCCGGACCTGGGATGCGAGCAATGTGTAGTATAGCGGCCGTCATCAATGATCAGGTCGCATTCTCTGAACTAAGAGTTGCCGATTCGTTAGGGTGCCAGTCGCAGGCGATCCCTGCTGCCTACTGCGACCCCGCCGGGATGAACATAACCCAGGACAAAGTCATAAGATGGAAAGACTTAGTGGACTATCAATTAAGAGATCCAGTAAAGCATCATCCGACAAGCCGTTCAGCGGAAGAACCCCGCTCTATTGAAGAGTGCTCCCCGAGATCTGGACGCGTTACTCATGCGTGAGGTGGACAAGTTCGAGATAGATAATTGTTTGCTCTATAGGGTAGTCCAATATCATAACCACCCTGATAGGCGACAACTAGTTCTACCCCAAAATTTGAGATATATGGTGTTGAAGTCTCTACATGATGAACACGGGCATCTCGGTGTAGAGAAGACTTTTGGGCTAGTCCGAGACCGTTTTTTCTGGCCCAAGATGCGGGAAGCGGTGGAGCAACACTGCCGCCGTTGTTCCCGGTGCGTTCAACGCAAGACGTTACCTACCCGAGCGGCTCCCCATGGCCCATCTTAAGAGTTCTGGTCCAATGGACCTGGTGTGTATGGACTTCCTGTGTATCGAACCTGATAGTCGAGGAATCGGTAATGTGCTGGTCATCACGGATCATTACACCCGCTATGCACAGGCCTTCCCCACAAAAGACCAGAAGGCTATCACGGTCGTGAAAGTTCTGTGGGAAAAGTTCTTCGTTCATTACGGCCTTCCAAACCGACTTCACTCCGACCAAGGGCGAGATTTTGAGAGTACTCTGATCCGAGAATTACTTAAAATGCTGAACATCGCCAAATCCCGGACGACTCCGTACCATCCTGAAGGAGATGCTTTACCTGAACGATTCAACAGGACCCTGTTGGACATGCTTGGGACCTTGAAGGGAATGCAGAAAACAGAATGGAGTCGTCATGTAGAAACTTTAGTACACGCGTACAACTGTACTCGCCATGAGTCCACTGGGTTCTCCCCGTACTTCCTCATGTTTGGGCGGGAGGCCAGACTTCCAGTAGATGTGCGTCTTCGAGTATCAACAGACGGGATACTCAATACCACTCATTTTAAGTACGTGCAAAGGCTAAAAGACAGTCTGCAACAAGCTTACCAACAGGCTGAGAAGTCTACAGCCAAACTGAATGCTGGTAACAAGAGACGATATGACAATAAAGTCAAGTATCGAGAGTTACGTCCTGGGGATGCAGTGTTACTTCGTAATTTGGGAATCCCCGGAAAACATAAACTGGCGGACCGGTGGAGAGATGGCGTGTATGAGGTGGAGTCACAGATGCCTGGCCTCCCGGTTAACCGTATCAGAGTCACCGATGGCCGGGTAAAGGTTTGGCATCGTAATCACCTTCTCCCCTTTCCCCAAGTGGGAGATGAAGAAGAGGAACTACAAGCCACACCGCTCAACGGTGAGTTCGATCTATCAGAGGTGGGTCAAGAGACTGTAACTAACGAGACTCACTCTGAAACTCCGGAAGACCCTATGGAGGGACCCTTTCAAAAGGACCATCCTGCAGAAGGGGCATCTCCCGAAGGAGCTATGGGTAAAGGGCCCCGAAGGCCAACGCCTACTAAGGTGGCACCAACAGGCCAGCCTTTGGATCCACAGAGCCCGTGTTTTGTACCCTCAGAGACATTTCTCCCCTCAAGGGAAGAGGCTAGGCCTCAGGACTATGCTTATTACTCCCCTGAGGGAGTTGCCGAAGAACAACTCCGACGGAGTCAAAGAGTTAGGTACCCACCAACTAGGGTTACTTACGATCAAATGGGGGCACCCCATTATGAGGCTCAGCAGTGTTCTCGTAGTAAGATACAGTCTGTGATTGTGATGCTCAACGAATTATGCAATCTCGTTTATAGTTACCTGTGCTAAGTTATATAGTTACTGCATTTTTACTATATAATTTGTGTACATTGTTGGGAAGTTATGTGGCCCAAGCGAGGACATTGGAGTTTTCACCAGGGGGAGGATGTAGCCATGTCCCCCTGTCATGGCTGACCCCCTCCTCCCTTCTTGCCAGACGCTGTGTGCGAGGGAGTGAGGGGGGGCCAGCGCGCAGAGAGAGAGATCGATCCCTGGTAGCTAGGGACACGAGCGGCGAGCAGGCCGGTTGCCGGGGACGCGATCGGGCCGTCGCTAAGGCCGCGATCGCGTTGCCACCGGCCCGGCGGCTCGGGAAGCAGGGCGCCGCCATGCTAGGGCTGTTGCGCATGCGCAGTAGCAGAGCACAGCGCGGGAGGCCCCAGATAGTTCGCGCATGCGCGAGATGAGTCTGCCAGCCCCCAGGGTGCATAGGGGCAGAGACACCTGACGCCAGGGAGCCAATAGGGCTGAGGGATTTGCCAGGGAACAGATGGATACATTTCGCGGGGTTTTGCAGCTACGCAGGCAGTCAGGATCCGGACCAGCTAGGGGTAAGAGGTGGATGCAGGGGTCAGTGACCCTTTGCATAGGCCAGCAGCCCCCAAGGTCCCAGTTAGGTCCTGAGCCACCTAGTAGCTTGTGGAGCTTAGGGACAGGCCCTAGATAGGGACACAGCCCCATTATTTGGTCGAGTAGTCAGGGACACAGTGCTGAAGCCGTGCGGCCCTGCGAGGTGGGTTCTGGGCTCAGAACACCACCAAAGACCCTAAGACTAGGAGAGACATTGTTCGCGCTGGACTTTCAACCCACGCGGTGTGGAGGACAACGTCGGATCGTGCGGATTGATATCGCGGTACCCG
The DNA here is from genome assembly GCF_040206685.1 of Ascaphus truei. Lineage (NCBI taxonomy): Eukaryota > Metazoa > Chordata > Amphibia > Anura > Ascaphidae > Ascaphus > Ascaphus truei. The sequence goes on from NC_134483.1 coordinate 481,563,897, forward strand.
TGGCTGGAGCCCGGGCAGGTAACCTGCAACTCACGTGCTCCAACCAGGCCTATCACCAAACATAGTGGCTGCGCAGTCACACACACATATGCACAGTGGTATTTGACTCTGGGACTGCGAGACATTTGGGTGGGGGTTACTGGACACAGGGTGGGGTCACACTGTGGGAGGTTAGCGTCCGCCGTGATGCCTAGAGGTGATAGCGTCCGCCGTGACGCCTAGTGTGGTTAGCGTCCGCCGTGACGCCTAGTGTGGTTAGCTTCCGCCGTGACGCCCAGTGTGGTTAGCGTCCGCCGTGGCGCATGTTGATTTGTGTTGATATATGTTTGCTATGCAGTAAAGCCAGTCCTGTTTTACATTTGCTTGCTTTGTGTGGTTGTTTCCTGTGAGGGCCTCCTCCCACTCCGTTGGGATCCCTCCCAGGTGGAGGCGTTGCACCAAGAGATGTATAATATGTATGTACCCCAGGATCCCCAAGCGGAGGCTTAGGCTCCTGAGAGCCACACAGGTTGCACAGCAGGTAGTAGCGGCTGTATTCATAGTAAATACTCGTTACAAATAGAATAGTTAAGAAGAAAAGACAAAAAACACACAATGGTGTAATAATAGTATACTCAGATAACATACACTAAATGAAACTGCATACACTTACATCATACTAGATAGTATCTGGGAAATTATGGAGTATACACTTCATATTCTCCAAAATATGGTAATCTTATAAAGTAGAGAAAAGAAATATCTGTAATAAACTTTAATAACAATAGATATGCAAAGAAAAACAGATTGCACTCACAAATGCCTAATTCCGGTAAGCACTTGTGAATAGCTTTCGAGCATTCTCTTATTCCGACTCCGTTCAGTCCATCCACACCTGTCCCTCCTCCTCCTGTGTTGAAGGGACTTGCATTGCATCCATTTTTATCTGCTCCTTATCCCCCTTTGTCCTTGTGCTGCTGTCCTTGTGGTTCCCCTGGCTTGTGCACAACCAGGATGGGACCATACGGTGATACTGCTGCGGCACACTTTATTCTAACAAATCACCGGTTTGTCACCGGCTTGTTCCTGGAATGCGACGCTGTTCACCCGGAGCATGCCGCGTTCATTTTGCCTTCCCAGCCACGGGTCATGCCCGGCGGACGCGCGGTTGATGTGTTAATTGATAATGGTTCAGGATTTAATAGGCTGCAATGCTTCGCGTGTCCGCCAGATGGCAGAAATTCATGAATTGTAATGCAGTATATATATATATATACAGTAAATATATATATATACTGTATAACAAAAACCCCTATAACCCCTAACATACACATACAGTACTGTATATGCACATCAATGATACTATAGGCCGTCCCCTGGCGAGATGTGTTTGCAGCAGAGAGAGATCAGCTGCTCTCTCTGCGCAAACATCGGCACATTAAAAATTATTAAAAATACAATTTTATTCATAGTGTAGATGTGCAGGGGGTCTCCGGAGCTGAACCGCGTTGGTTTCAGGTCCGGGGACCCCCTGCTTCCCGAGATACAGGCCCCTTTATGAGGTGCTGGTATCCCTCTGCATTTAAAGGTCCCGATCACGTGACCCTGGAATGTAAACAAAGCCGAGGGATACCGGCACCCCATAATGGGGCCTGTATCTCGGGAAGCAGGGTGTCCCCAGACCTAAAACCAAAGCGGTTCAGCTCCGGAGACCCCCTGCAAATCTACACTATGAATAAAAATGTATTTTAAATTTATTTATTTATATTCATGTATTTATTTAGATTTATTTATTAATTGTGCTGCTGCTGTGTGTGAATTTTTTTTATTGTGGGTAGCGGGGGTGGGTGAAGGGGGTATTAGCCCCAACGTTGATTGTTTAGGGCTTGCGGGGGGTAGCGGGTGCACTTAACCCCTTCACGACCGTAGCGGTATTAACTGCTACGGTCGTGAAGGGGTTAAGTGCACCCGCAACCCCCCCACAAGTCCTAAACTCACACCAAGGGCCAAATACCCCCTTCACCCACCCCCGCTACCCACAATAAAAAATATTCACGCACAGCAGCCCCACAATTAATAAATAAATCTAAATAAATAAATACATGAATATAAATAAATATATATATATGTATATCAACAATCCCTATATATATATATATATATATATATATATATATATATATATATATATATATATATATATATATATATATATATATATATATATATATATATATATATATAACATAAAGAAGGAAAAAGTAGGGTCAAAAAGGTGCACTCAAACACTGTATAATGAAAAATAGAAAAAAATGGACTTTATTAGCAAAAAGTATAAAAAACACATAAAACAGACCCACACAGATCATTTAACAAATCGCTATGTGACACAGCGTAGAAACACCAAAGATGTACAATAGGTCTGGTAAGAACCAAAACAAGGTAACAATGTATTATTGCAAATATACCATAACAAAACCAGGGGAAAAATTGTTTTTCCCCCAGTAGTTTGACTAAGATCGGCCGATCCAATGCAATAAATAATAATTAATATGAATGGTAAATAGGTCCAGACCACAGAAAAAATATATAATAATTATACATAAACCTCTTAATAATGGTGAGAGATGGTAAGACACATAGCTGAAAATGAATAAAAATTAGACCCTATAATGTGCTGCAAGTCAGCTCTGTATACTGATGCCCGGACTAAGCTGCACCTATGGAATAAGCAGCAGGAGAGAAAAGTCCAAATAGTGCACTAATAGCACTCATGTAAAATCCCCAGAGATGCAGAGCTCAAAGGTAATGAGCAAAAAATCAATGAGAATAGCCCAGGGACATAGAGCACTTCAGATAGATAGTGTACAGGGCACTGAGGAAGTCCTGTGATTAAGACCAGCGTCTCACAGTAAGGCAGCAGGAAAGTCCTGTAATACAGACCAAAGTCTCATGTTATGGCATCAGCGACATCACAGAGGAGGTTCTCAAGCAGTCTGATGTTGCACACAGGTCACAGGATGGTGGGGGTGCTGTCACAGCTCTGCTCTGACGGCCGTTTCGACAAAAAGGCTTCTTCCGGGAGCGTACAATGTCAGCATAAACAAACACTCTTTAAAGGGCTCCGATTTCGCGCCAAAAGTTCACTCGTGTCCAACAGCCAATAGGAAATTCTGAAAAATAGAACCGAGTCAGCTGTTGCTATGTGGAAGCGAGCAGAACTTAGGAGGCAGTAAACCTTAAAGAAACAGGCATAAAAGGACATAGAAAATAACACAATGTGATTAAAATAAGCATAATTGCTAAGCAGAGTGTTGAAAAGCAAGGAGGCATGAATAAAAATTAAATAGAACTAATTTGAAGAGTAATTATATTAACAATATATTAAGGGATGTGTAATAAAATGACATATTAATAATATTACACATAAGCATAAAGTATTGAAGATCAGAGGAGAGATGAACCATAAGGTGTGATTAAGACTTAGTGATAGATTTCTAGGGAAGGCAAGGTAAGTTGCATAAAACAAGACAGAGTCTCTAAGTGAATAAAAAGCTAAAGGAACATTGCAAAACTGAGATAATCATTTAATCCAGTTGGAATCATGGTCCCTAATTGAACTATCCATCTGCAGTCTTTTTTGCAGTAGGAGCTGCTCCACATTACCGCCGCGGATGCCTATGTTGATTTTATAAGTGGCAAAGGCCACCAGGGATGAAGGGTCTGAGTTGTGCACATCACGAATATGGCGTGCCACACTGGTGATTTTTTTGAAGCACGCCAGGTCTTTAGTTGCATTTTTAATGTTACGTGTGTGCTCCAGAACCCTTACACGAAGTTCCCTGATGGTCATGCCAATGTAAATCAGGCCGCAAGGACAGTTCAGATGGTAGATTACATTCTTGGATTTACAGTTTAGAAAATAAAAGATTCTGAAGTCTCTGGTGCCTTTAGAGTTATGAAAGACACCAGTCTGCTTCATGTGTCTACACGCGGAACAATGTCCACATTTGTAGAAGCCTTTTAAATTTACTTGATTGAGGAAGGTAACTTTTGGAGGGGTAGTGTAATGACTCCTGACCAGCAGGTTCTTTAGGTTAGGTGCTCTCCTACTAGTGAGGCAACTAAAGACCTGGCGTGCTTCAAAAAAATCACCAGTGTAGCACGCCATTTTTGTGATGTGCACAACTCAGACCCTTCATCCCTGGTGGCCTTTGCACTGATAAAATCAACATAGGCATCCGCGGAGGTAATGTGGAGAACTCCTACTGCAAAAAAGACTGCAGATGGATAGTTCAATTAGGGACATGATTCCAACTGGATTAAATGATTATCTCAGTTTTGCAATGTTCCTCTAGCTTTTTATTCACTTAGAGACTCTGTCTTGTTTTATGCAACTTACCTTACCTTCCCTAGAAATCTATCACTAAGTGTTAATCACACCTTATGGTTCATCTCTTCTCTGATCTTCCATACTTTATGCTTATGTGTAATATTATTAATATGTCATTTTATTACACATCCCTTAATATATTGTTAATATAATTACTCTTCAAATTAGTTCTATTTAATTTTTATTCATGCCTCCTTGCTTTTCAACACTCTGCTTAGCAATTATGCTTATTTTAATCACATTATGTTATTTTCTATGTCCTTTTATGCCTGTCTCTTTAAGGTTTACTGCCTCCTAAGTTCTGCTCGCTTCCACATAGCAACAGCTGACTCGGTTCTATTTTTCAGAATTTCCTATTGGCTGTTGGACACGAGTGAACTTTTGGCGCGAAATCGGAGCCCTTTAAAGAGTGTTTGTTTATGCTGACATTGTACGCTCCCGGAAGAAGCCTTTTTGTCGAAACGGCCGTCGGAGCAGAGCTGTGACAGCACCCCCACCACCCTGTGACCCGTGTGCAACATCAGACTGCTTGAGAACCTCCTCTGTGATGTCGCTGATGCCATAACATGAGACTTTGGTCTGTATTACAGGACTTTCCTGCTGCCTTACTGTGAGACGCTGGTCTTAATCACAGGACTTCCTCAGTGCCCTGTACACTATCTATCTGAAGTGCTCTATGTCCCTGGGCTATTCTCATTGAATTTTTGCTCATTACCTTTGAGCTCTGCATCTCTGGGGATTTTACATGAGTGCTATTAGTGCACTATTTGGACTTTTCTCTCCTGCTGCTTATTCCATAGGTGCAGCTTAGTCCGGGCATCAGTATACAGAGCTGACTTGCAGCACATTATAGGGTCTAATTTTTATTCATTTTCAGCTATGTGTCTTACCATCTCTCACCATTATTAAGAGGTTTATGTATAATTATTATATATTTTTTCTGTGGTCTGGACCTATTTACCATTCATATTAATTATTATTTATTGCATTGGATCGGCCGATCTTAGTCAAACTACTGGGGGAAAAACAATTTTCCCCTGGTTTTGTTATGGTATATTTGCAATAATACATTGTTACCTTGTTTTGGTTCTTACCAGACCTATTGTACTTCTTTGGTGTTTCTACGCTGTGTCACATAGCGTTTTGTTATATGATCTGTGTGGGTCTATTTTATGTGTTTTTTATACTTTTTGCTAATAAAGTCCATTTTTTTCTATTTTTCATTATACAGTGTTTGAGTGCACCTTTTTGACCATACTTTTTCCTTTTTTATGTTATTTATTTCCTTTGGGTCGGTAGCACCACCAGAGGGTCACTTTTTACCCTGACCTTTGGTTAACTGAGTACTTAGTCATATAGGGGTGATTTGACTGCGGCATCTTTTGTGTGTCATATATATACAGTATATACACACACATGATGAACCAATATACAAATAAATGTAGAAGGGTTATCAAAATCATACTGTACTACAAATAACACTTCTCCATACAGGCACACTACATTAAAATGAATTTCCTTTAATAATCCTAACTGATCTTAAAATCTAAATCATCAAATGCCAATGAAAAACCTCACATTCCAATCAATACATTGCATTTACATTGTATTTATGATGCATAAAATCTATGCACCATATACATTCTGCAAATGAATGTGAACAATATCATTGCAAGCAAAATACAAATACCTCCAAACAAGTAAAGTATTTTAACCAATCAAGTAAACAAAAATCAATATATAAGTACCAACCAGAATACATCATTTAAAACCAAGGCTAACCCTTACAATACCAAGGATTACATCTATCTAATTGTAAAAAACATTATACTGTACACACATTGAAGCATTGCAATAAACAACATACAGTACAGTACATCCCCTGTATCTCCCTGCCTTGAGTGTAATCTGTGTAAGGCCCCCTCCCCCTAATGTGTCTGTTAAATCTCCCTGCCTGTGTTGCTGTGAGTGCAGTTTATGTAAATGTGGGGAGGGGGAGTGGGTTATAACCCCACCTCCTTGACTGTGATCTGTGTAAAGCCCCCTCCCCCTAATGTGTCTGTTAAATCTCCCTGCCTGTGTTGCTGTGAGTGCAGTTTATGTAAATGTGGGGAGGGCGGGGGACCCGATGTGCATACTGTATAATGCAGCGCCTCACTGCAAATGGCCCACCCCGTGAGGTTAACCACCCTCACCCACTACCCACATACCATTACCCCCCCCCATCCTTGCCATGGCCCCTCCGCTTCTGCAAAACAGACACAAATATTAAAACATCCAAAGTAATGTCCCCTAACCCCTTAATCACCATAGCGGTTATTAACTGCTACAGTCATTAAGGGGTTAACCCACCCTCACCCACCACTCGGGACGCCTACATACCCTCCCACACTAACCCCCCACCCCGTGACGCCTAACCACCCTCACCCACTACCCACAAGGGAGGCCTACCCACATACCGTTGGGGAACCCCCCACCACACCCCCAGTACCCACAATAAAAACAATACAGTGACCCTCAATAAACATCATTATATTTATTAAATACATTACCCACGCCCTGTGCCCGCCCATAAATACAAGATTTATCCTTTTACAAACAGGGTTCATAACGCAGCCCCACGCGAGTCCCCGGTGGGCTGGCGGAGCACCTGACAGACCTACAGGGTACCAGCAGCCCTTTTCAAACAGGTTCTGGAGGCTGCTGGTTGGTCCCGCCAGCACCATGGCCCCCGGGTGGTCTCCTTTTAACACCGTGGGCCACAATTGGGTCCCCACGGTAGGCCCAAGGATGTCTGGGAGCCCGGGTCAGACCCACAGGTGTCTGCGGGGCCTCGGGTGGTTCCCACGGGGGTCTGGGGAACTCAGGGGTGCTCACTACGAGTCGGCGGTACCCCCACAGAAGTGGGACCACACATCTTCATCCCCACACCTATGGGTCGGCGGTGCCCCCACAGTAGTGGGACCACACAGCTTCATCCCCACAGACTATGGGTCCATGGTGCCCCCACAGATGTGAGGCCACCGCTTCATCCCCGCTTGTGTCACCCGTGGAACCACCAGCCTGATACCGTGAGATACCCGAGAAAACCACAGGTGGTCTCCAGAGGTCTCACTGTTACGCCGGTGCTGCCCTCAGACCAGATCCGTCCCCTGATCTGAAGGGGGAAGTGGTAATACACGCACCCGCAGCAAAGGGAGCGTGTCCAGAGTGTGGTATGAAGCGTTGCCAGGCCAGGTGTAGTAAGGTAGACAATACTTGCCGGTACCGGTTGTAGAGATATAGTGATGAATGCCTTGCCGAGGTCAGGGAGTGTAGAGTGGAGATAGGTCGTAGTCCAAGCCGTGTTCAAGGGGTTACCAGAGTGAGCATTGTCCAAGGAGTGCCGAGATCGAGAGCCAGAGGGGGTAGTCGTACAAGCCGCGTCAGAACCTGTGAAAACACTGAGAGAATCCAGAAGTACTTCCATACAGAGACTATGTCGAGCAAAGACTGAGAGCAGAGAGGAGCTAGATAAACAGGAAGGTCCAATTAGGAACGGTGGCGGGACAGGAAGAGCTACAGGGAGACACTGCAGATTGGTGCAGGCATAACAGGCCAGGTGAATCTTGTTGGTAACCTGAGTATGCTCGTGCAGTGTGCGGGGGCGGAGCCTGAGGTCCGGGGACGGGAAGAAGAGTGTGCAGACTGAGCGTGCTCCGTAACTCGTGTACGCGCGTGAACCGAGCCAATGGATGGTGCAGGTGTGCGTCCAGGAGGGCGTGGGCATGGGCGCGCGTGGCGCTGTACAGAGGAATCGCCGAGGGGAGTGATCCCGCGACGGCGGCAGGGGCGGGGAGCCGTGGAGGCCAGTAAGGCAGGATTGTTTTGTGTGTCCAGGGGCTCCCTGCAGGGAGGGAGTGCTATGTGTGAGGAGCGTGGAGAACGCCGATTCCTGACAGTACCCCCCTCTTCAGGAACGGCCTCAGGATGGTCCAAGAATGGTTTCTCTGGAAACTTTTTCCTGAAGGACTTAAGAAGAGCCGGGGCATGAATGTCCTTTGAAGGAACCCAGGATCTCTCTTCAGGGCCAAAGCCCTTCCACTGCACCAAGAACTGGAACTGACCCCTGGATAGGCGAGAATCCAAAAGAGAGTGAACCTCGTATTCCTCGTTATTTTGTACAGTAATGGGATCCGGTTTACGAGTCTGATCCGGAAACAAGTGACTGGAGATAAATGGTTTTAAGAGGGACACATGAAAGACATTGGGAATCTTCATATTGGGGGGTAGTTGGAGCCGGAATGCCACGGGATTGATTTGTTCACAAATAGGGAAAGGACCCAGGAATTTGGTGCCAGTTTAGGAGATGGTACCTTGAGGTGGATATTCTTAGAGGAGAGCCATACCAAATCCCCTGGTTTGTAACTGGGTGCCGAACGACGACGATGATCGGCCTGTAGTTTCGACCTGCGGGAGGAGTTGAGAAGGATAGACTGAATCCTGGACCATGCGGTTTGGAGGGAAGAAATGCGTTCATCTACGGCTGGTACTCCAGAAGGAATGTTGGGGATGGGAAGACAGGGAGGGTGGAGCCCATAATTTATAAAGAAGGGCGACTCCCGGGTGGACTCGTTTTTTGCAGAATTGACGGCATACTCTGCCCAAGAGAGGAGTTGAGCCCAATCATCCTGGAAATCGGATATGAAACATCTCAGGTACTTCTCCAGGGATTGATTGATTCTCTCCGTTTGTCCATTGGACTGAGGATGATAGGCGGAAGAGAAAGAAGAGGAGATGCCCAATCTCTTATTAAAAGCTCTCCAAAATTTGGATACGAACTGAGAACCTCTGTCAGAAACAATGGACGAAGGAATCCCATGAATCCGGAAAATCTGCTCCGTAAAGATATCAGCAAGGGCGGGGGAGGTGGGTAATCCTTTAAGTGGAATGAAATGGGACATCTTTGAGAACCTATCCACGACCACCAAGATAGTGTTCATTCCTCTGGACCTGGGCAACTCCACGATGAAGTCCATCGAAATGTGGGACCAGGGGCGGTCAGGAACTGGAAGGGGTAACAGAAAACCCTGAGGCTTTTGACGGAGAGTCTTGCTTTGAGCGCACGTGGGGCATGCGCGGGTAAACTCCAGAATATCTTGAGACATCCTTGGCCACCAGAAATTCTGACGAATGAGATCAGTAGTCTTCTTAAAACCTGGATGACCTGCAGATTTAGAGGAGTGACCCCAAGACAGGACCTCTGGAACAAATTTGGAAGGTACAAAGAGTTTGTTGTCGAGAACGACCAAGTCCTTGGGAATGCGTCTCTGGGAGTGCACAATCTTGTCAAGATTCTTAAAAGAAGACGTGGCGAGAATCCTCTCATGCAGAAGGATAGTCTCCAAAGATTCCTCTGGCCTCTCTTCAGAAGAATGTATTCGGGAGAGTGCGTCTGCCTTAACGTTCTTTGTCCCGGGGATATAGGAAAGGTGAAAATCGAATCGGGGAAAAAAAAGGGCCCAACGAGCCTGTCGTGGACCAAGGCGTAGAGCGTTCTCTATGTAAAGAAGGTTCTTGTGGTCCATGAGGATAGTAAACGGCTGTTTCGACCCCTCCAGCAGGTGTCTCCACTCTTGAAGAGCCATCTTCACGGCCAGAAGTTCCCTGTTACCCACGTCATAGTTCCTCTCGGCAAACGAGAATTTCTTGGAAAAATATGCACAAGGATGTAACTTATCTTGGGGCGTGGGTCTCTGAGAAAGAACGCCACCAGCGCCGCAATCAGAAGCGTCGACCTCCAGGACGAAGGGAAGTTCAATGTCGGGATGACGGAGAATGGGTGCGGATATAAAGGCTTCCTTGAGTGTCTCGAAGGCGGATATGGCCTCGGATGACCAAGCAGAAGGATCAGCTCCTTTTTTGGTGAGCGCAGTAAAGGGTGCCACAATGGTGGAAAAACTCCGTATAAACTTACGATAATAATTAGCGAACCCTAAAATCGTTGTATGGCCTTGAGAGAGTTGGGTCTTGGCCATTCAGTGACTGCTTGAAGTTTACCGGAGTCCATCATAAACCCCTCATCGGAAATGATGTACCCCAGGAACGGAGTAGAGGTCGTATGAAAGGTGCACTTCTCCAGTTTGGCATACAAATGGTGTTCCCGGAGACGGGAAAGGACGTAGGAGGTGTGGCGTATTCTGTCCTGGAGCTCTTTGGAAAAAATCAGGATATCATCCAAGTATACAATAACAAAAATATTGAGTACCTTACGAAAGACGTCGTTGATGAAATCCTGGAAGACAGCGGGAGCATTACATAAGCCGAAAGGCATTACCAGATATTCATAGTGTCCATTACGCGTGTTGAAGGCCGTCTTCCATTCATCCCCCTTCCTGATGCGCACCAGGTTATAGGCACCACACAGATCCAACTTGGAAAAAATCTTGGCCCCCTGTAATTTATCGAACAGTTCGGTAATAAGGGGAAGGGGGTAACGATTTTTAATAGTTATCTGGTTTAAACACCTGTAGTCGATGCAAGGCCTCAATGACCCGTCCTTTTTCTTGACGAAGAAAAACCCAGCCCCTGCTGGGGAATTGGAGTGACGAATAAAGCCTTTCTTGAGATTCTCCCGGATATATTCATCCATAGCGTGAGATTCTGGTAACGACAAGGGGTAGGTCTTGGACTTGGGTAGGGAGTAACCAGGAACTAGATCGATTGGACAATCGTAAGTCCTGTGTGGTGGCAAGAGGTCTGACTGTACCTTATTGAAAACGTCCCGGAATTGATGGTAAACGGAAGGTAGAATAACTTCGGGAACAGAGGTATTGGCCAGCAGTTGATGAGTCTCGCTTGACGTCGGCCTCCAGGAAATGGGAGCGGAGGAAGTCCAGTCAATGAGAGGATTGTTAAGCTGTAGCCAAGGAAGACCAAGTGTGATGGGTATCCCAGGAGCGTGAATGGCATCGAGAACTAAGGTCTCCTTGTGCAGATGTGAAGACAAAAGCAAGGGAGCCGTCTCTAAGGAGATGTGGGCCGGGGTAAGAGGACGTCCATCGATACCGACGAGTGCAATGGGAATCTTCTTTCTCACTAGTGGTATGCGGTTTACCCTGGCGAATTCAAGATCCACGAAGTTTCCTCCAGCTCCTGAGTCAATGAAAGCGGCGGTAGAAGTCTTAAACTTATCGCCTGAAAGGAAGACTGGAAATTTAAGTTTCTTAGGGAGTTCATCTTTATGAAGGGGACATGGAGACATTACACCCAGAGAGAGCCCCTCTGTACTCACTGGGTGTTCCCGTTTCCCAGACAAAGTGGACACTCCCGAACCAGATGTTCCATGGATCCGCAGTAGAAACACAATCACCCGGCGTGGCGGAATTTCCGTATCGGTGTGCGGATGTGTTGTACCCCCAATTGCATTGGCTCTGGCAACTCCAGTGCAGGACGAGGAGGTGTGGTAGCACTTGGGGGAGCAGGAGTGCTGCTGAGCGTACTGGAGAACGGAACTTGAAAGTTATGGAAGCGAGTGCGCTGACGCTCTGAGCGGCGTACCTGGATGCGTTGATCCACTCGGACGGCCAAATCAATCAGGACCTCCAGTTGATCCGGCCTGGATTGGTGAGAGAGTTCGTCCTTGATGGGATCTGCCAGGCCTTGCCGGAATACGGAGACAAGAGCCTCTTGTCCCCAGTTAGTCTCGGCTGCTAGAGTCCGGAATTCCACAGCATACTGTGTCACCATCCGCCATCCCTGAGTGATCTGGAGGAGAGAAACAGATGCCATCTCCCGACGATTGGGGGAATCGAATACCCGTTGAAACTCGGCTTTAAATGCCGGGTAATCTTAGGTAAGGTCAGAACGTCGCTCCCAAACCGGGGAAGCCCAAGCCAGGGCGCTGCCAGTGAGGAGGTTATAAATGTAGGCTACCTTCTTGCGATCAGTATTGTAGAGATGGGGGGCCATTTCAAACTGCACCTCACACTGGTTTAGGAAACCCCTACAATCTTGCGGTTCACCTGCATAAGGCTTGGGGGGAGGAATCCTTACATCTGAGCTGCTAACTGCGCTTGCGGAGTGGGGGCTTACATCTGGCGGGGTCGCGGTCGGTACCCTGTCTGAGAGTACTGCGACCTGGCGTGTAAGTGCCACAATTGGATCCGCCATGGCCTGGTTTTGCTGAAGCAGATTAGAGAGAAACTGCTGTAGTTCGGTCTGGTCTGCGTCTTGTGGGCTCGCCATAATGTTACGCCGGTGCTGCCCGCAGACCAGACCCGTCCCCTGAGCTGAAGGGGGAAGTGGTAATACACGCATCCGCAGCAAAGGGAGCGTGTCCGAAGTGTGGTATGAAGCGTTGCCAGGCCAGGTGTAGTAAGGTAGACAATACTTGCCGGTACCGGTTGTAGAGATATAGTGATGAATGCCTTGCCGAGGTCAGGGAGTGGAGAGTGGAGATAGGTCGTAGTCCAAGCCGTGTTCAAGGGGTTACCAGAGTGAGCGTTGTCCAAGGAGTGCCGAGATCGAGAGCCAGAGGGGGTAGTCGTACAAGCCGCGTCAGAACCTGTGAAAACACTGAGAGAATCCAGAAGTACTTCCATACATAGACTATGTCGAGCAAAGACTGAGAGCAGAGAGGAGCTAGATAAAGCAGGAAGGTCCAATTAGGAACGGAGGCGGGACAGGAAGAGCTACAGGGAGACACTGCAGATTGGTGCAGGCATAACAGGCCAGGTGAATCTTGTTGGTAACCTGAGTATGCTCGTGCAGTGTGCGGGGGCGGAGCCTGAGGTCCAGGGGACGGGAAGAAGAGTGTGCAGATTGAGCTTGCTCCGTAACTCGTGTATGCACGTGAACCGAGCCAGTGGATGGTGCAGGTGTGCGTGCAGGAGGGCATGGGCGCGCGCGGCGCTGTACAAAGTAATCGCCGAGGCGAGTGATCCCGCGACGGCGGCAGGGGCGGGGAGCCATGGAGGCCGGTAAGGCAGGATTGTTTTGTGTGTCCAGGGGCTCCCTGCGGGGAGGGAGTGCTCTGTGTGAGGAGCGTGAAGAACGCCGATTCTTGACACTCGTGTGGAACCACGGAACAAACCCTGAATGTAAAAAAAATAAACCTGGCCTATACATTCAATACAAAAACTCCCCCCCCCCCCAACACCTACTGTACAATAATGTGCAAAATAACTATTATCCAGATATGGATAATAGATTAATTGCCCATTATTAAAAACATTAACTAGCATATTCAAATAAATAAAGTACTACTGACCTTATCAATAAGAAGTCTCCGTCGCCGGCGACATCCTTATCTTGCCCACAAAATACATAGCAAATACAAAGCCAATACATTGCAAGTACATTCAGATATCAATTAACCCCTTAAACACCTTATCAGATAATAACCGCAAAGGTAATTAAAGGGTTAAGCCACACTGGCCCGATTCCCACCTTTCACCCATGAATTTGTACAGTGGCTTCGTCATACAGTATATACACACACATGATGAACCAATATACAAATAAATGTAGAAGGGTTATCAAACCATACTGTACTACAAATAACACTTCTCTATACAGACACACTACATTACAATGAATTTCCTTTAATAATCCTAACTGATCTTACAATCTAAATCATCTAAATCATCAAATGCCAATGAAAAACCTCACATTCCAATCAATGCATTGTATTTACATTGTATAAATGATGCATAAAATCTATGCACCATATACATTCTGCAAATGAATGTTAACAATATCATTGCAAGCAAAATACAAATACCTTCAAACAAGTAAACTATTTTAACTAATCAAGTAAACAAAAATCATTTAGCAATCATTATTTACATCCCTAAACAATTGACAGTCCATCCCGTACAATGAAACAATTTACTAATTCACGCCTGGAGAAGAACAATTTAGCATGTGAAAAAATATAAGTACCAACCAGAATACAAACTTTAAAACCAAGGCTAACCCTGAACACAAGCACACAATACAATATCAACAATTACATCTATCTAATTTTAAAATACTTTAAACACACAATAAAGCATAGCAGCATAGACAAATTATTTTAAAACACATTGTATTGTAATGTATGTCTTTATTTATATAGCGCCATTAGTGTACATAGCGCTTCACAGTAGTAATACATGTGGTAATCAAATAAATAACAGATAATATAATTAACAGATCATGGGAATAAGTGCTTTAGACATAAAAGTAACATTTCGGAAGAGGAGTCCCTGCCCCGAGGAGCTTACAGTCTAATTGGTAGGTAGGGAGAAACGTACAGAGACAGTAGGAGGGAGTTCTGGTAAGTGCGTCTGCAGGGGGCCAAGCATTATGTATCGTGTTTAGAATATCCACAGTGCTATTCATATGCTTCTTTAAGCAAATGTGTCTTAAGGTGGGTCTTAAAGGTGGATAGAGAGGGTGCTAATCGGGTACATTGGGGAATGGCATTCCAGAGGTGTGGGGCAGTCAGTGAAAAAGGTTTAAGGCGGGAGAGGGCTTTAGATACAAAGGGGGTAGAAGAATGGAGTGTGAGATGCGGGATTTGATCGGAAGCCAGGAGAGGGATTTCATGAGGGGAGATGCATGAAAGAAAGCTTTTAAAACAACATCATTTCTTACCCTGTATGTATATATCTCTCTAGACATACATACATACATACATACAGTGGCAAGAAATGATATACCACAAAAAAAAAAATACAAATGTTAAAAAAGCTTTTAAAAAAATTAACAAGTTAAATAAAATAAATTTCTTTAGTTTACTTACCATTACTTGGCCCCACCGACTCCCTTTGCGCACCTTACTCACGAACCAATCCACCAGGCACAGGAACCCATAAAATAATAAACCATAAAAAAAATAAACATTACACTAAAAATCCAAATCAATCCACGGGTCTTCTACTTGTAATCCATCTTCATCTGTATTCTTCTTTCTTCTATCTTCTTCAGGGCTTGGTCTTCTTTCCGTCTTCGGCCATGCCCTGGCCTTCTTCTTCTGTGGGAGGTCCTTCCTCCTCGGCATCTGGCTTCAAAATGAGACGACATAGGCTTTTAAAGGCCTATGACATCACATTTTCATCATATGGTTCCCACGGCCCTGATTGGGCCGTGAAAACCATGTGTTTTGGCCGATAAAAATAAAAATGATGACGTCACTTAAAGGCAATGAAAGCACAGCCAATTAGAATGGCTTTGCTTCAATTGCCTTTAATATGACGTCATTAAAAGAAACATGGCCGGCTGGCCTCACATGGTACGGTAGCCAATCAGAGCGTGGGAACTCCATCCCTACTCTGATTGGCTCTAGTATACCGTGTGACAGAGGCTTGGGGGGAGAAAGGATGTGACGTCATTGAAAGCTTGTCACGTGGTACTAGAGCCAATCAGAGCGTGGGAACTCAATCCCTACTCTGGTTGGCTGTAGTACCCTGTGACAGGGCATGTATATATATATATATATATATATATATATATATATATTAGAAAAAGAAAAGAGAAAAAAAAGAGAAAAAGCGCCCGATCCTTGTGTAAAATCAGATGAACATTTTAATAAATCATGGAAAAGACAAATGCACACTTACAATTTGTCTGATTAAAATAAGCATTTTATGGGACCTGCCCATGCACCAATCGAAGACTCCACAGTCACCTCCGCTCTGCAATCTCACGATCAGTTCGAGACCCAGTAGTTGAGAATGCCGTTTACTCCAAGGTGTATAGATTATCATCCGTCAGGAGCTTCTCAGCAGCGTGCGTCCGCCATTACTCCCACGCATGTGTATATATATATATATATATATAAAACAGTATAAATACATACATGATGAACCAATATACAAATAAATGTAGAAGGGTTATCAAAATCATACTGTACTACAAATAACACTTCTCCATACAGGCACACTACATTAAAATGAATTTCCTTTAATAATCGTAACTGATCTTAAAATCTAAATCATCAAATGCCAATGAAAAACCTCACATTCCAATCAATACATTACATTTACATTGTATTTATGATGCATAAAATCTATGCACCATATACAGTACATTTTGCAAATGAATGTGAACAATATCATATATATATGTTTATATAGTTTAGGACTTGTGGGGGGGTTGCGGGTGCACTTAACCCCTTCACGACCATAGCAATTAATACCGCTACGGTCGTGAAGGGGTTAAGTGCACCCGCTACCCCCCCGCAAGCCCTAAACAACCACCGTTGGGGCTAATACCCCCTTCACCCACCCCTGCTACCCACAATAAAAAATATTCACACACAGCAGCAGCACAATTAATAAATAAATCTAAATAAATACATGAATATAAATAAATACATTTAAAATACATTTTTATTCATAGTGTAGATGTGCAGGGGGTCTCCGGAGCTGAACCGCTTTGGTTTTAGGTCTGGGGACACCCTGCTTCCCGAGATACTGGCCCCTTTATAGGGTGCCGGTATCCCTCGGCTTTGTTTACATTCCAGGGTCACGTGATCGGGACCTTTAAATGCAGAGGGATACCAGCACCTCATAAAGGGGCCTGTATCTCGGGAAGCAGGGGGTCCCCGGACCTGAAACCAACGCGGTTCAGCTCCGGAGACCCCCTGCACATCTACACTATGAATAAAAATGTATTTTTAATAATTTTAATAATTTTTAATGTGCCGATGTTTGCGCAGAGAGAGCAGCGGTTCTCTCTCTGCTGCAAACACATCTCGCCAGGGGACGGCCTATAGTATCATTGATGTGCATATACAGTACTGTATGTGTATGTTAGGGGTTATAGGGGTTGTTGTTATACAGTATATACTGCATTACAATTCATGAATTTCTCGGCTTCAAAGACAACAGCTCGCAAACATCCCCATGAGTTTTTACACGGCATTGCAGTATTGCAGCCAGCGGGAATAAAATGCTTAAATCACAACCGCGAAAATAACGCAAAAACGACACAAAACCGCAGATAACCGGGATAATCTGAAATTCGCGGAGCTAGCCGAGTTAGGATAAAGTTGGTCGCTCTGTAGCATAGTCGGGAACAATGTTTGCACCATGCGAACGAACGTCCATGGAGGTCGGTAGCCGATTGGATGGTAGCTGACTGAATGAACGATGGTGGCCTGTGGTGCTCTTAATACATCAAATGCGTTTCCTCAGTGAAATTTATGCTATCCTGTTTCAATTCTGCCCTCTCTCAGGCTAAACAAATCTACTATTCTTCACTAATTAACACGCACAAGTCTAACCCACGCCAACTCTACTCTGTTTTTTACTTCCTACTCAGACCACCCCCAGCTGCCTCTTCTTCTTCCACCATCTCACCTCAGGACTTTGCTGACTATTTTAAGAAAAAGGTGGAATCCATACATCAGAACATGCCCACTGTTTCCTCCTCCCACCCGACTTTAAGGAATCCACACCTCTGTTTACTGCTTACCTTGCCTTACAGACCTGTGCAGTCCTGGAACACTCCCAAAGATATATTCTGCAGCTGTGCAAGCTTTTACTGCTGCCCCAGCTTGGGTTCAGTCATTAGAGCAATGCTCTCACACGCCCCTTTTGCTATAGGTTCGCTGACCTTTAAATACAGCTTTCCCACAATGCTTCTCTGCCGAGCATAATCCTTCTTGGATGTTCTGTGTTTGCCACAGCCACATGTCTTGGCCACCTTGTCGCTGTTTCCTGTCCTTTGTTCCAAGCCTGTGTTCCTGGTTCCTGTGCTGAAGCGTTGGATCTCCAGCGTAACTTCAGTTTCCTGTTTCCTGAGGCCTGCTGCCCTTCCCATAGCAGAGGCCTGTCTCTGGTTCCTGGGCCTGCTGCTCTCTCTCCATTGCAGAGGCCGTGACCTGGTTCCTGTGCTGAAGCGGTGGATCTCCAGCATAACTTCAGCTCCCTGTTTCCTGAGGCCTGCTGCCCTTCCCATAGCAGAGGCCTGTTTCTGAGTCCTGAGTTCTGTAGCTCTCTCTCCCCGCACAAGCTCGTTCTGGAATACTGCACTGAAGCATTGGTTTACCAGTGCTGCCTGGCGGTGTGCCCACTCCGGTCAGCCTTCTCCTTCCTGAGACCTGCGCCATGGGTCATGGACGCCACTCGCGCAAACCCCGTTCCCGACCTGCAGCAATTTCGCTGAAGCAGGAAGACCTGCTTGATCTACTGTTGCCGACTCCCTGCTTGGATTACGTTTACCCTGATGTCTCCTATCCTGATCCTGGCTGGTCCACTGACTACGCTGCTCTCTCCAGTCCCGACCCTGCTATGTACGACTACGAACTGCGCAATCCGGATCAGCCTGCGCGGTCTAAGGTTGGTGCTTGTACAACCCCACCTCAGCCACGCGGTCCGACCCTGGTTTGTGGCCAGCACAACCGTGACACCTACACAGCTTTTAACTCTCCTCCTGCCTTCATTGACTCTTTTTCTGCTATCACAGAGGAGGATGTGTCACTGCTGATTTCCTCTTCTCCCTCTACCACTTGCCTTCTTTACCCCACTCCCTCCCATCTCCTAAAATCTCTTTCTCCTATTATAAGCCCTATGCTATGTTTTTTAACTCCTCCCTCTACTCTGGTACCTTTCCCTCCTCCTTCAAACATGCAACAGTCATACCATTACTCAAAAACAGCAAGCTTGACCCTACATGTCTTTCTAACTATCGATCTGTCTCCCTCTTGCCTTTTGCCTCTAAACTACTTGAATGTCTTGTATTCTCCCGTCTGCTCCATATTCTCACTACCTATTCATTCCTAGACCTCTACACTACCGACCAACTTTATTCTTACTTGGCTAGCTCCGCGAATTTCGGAATATCCCGGTGATGTGCGGTTTTGTATCGTTTTCTCCCGGGGTATATAGTGTTATATCGCGCCCGTGATTTAAGCATTTTATTCCCGCTAGCTGCAATACTGCAATGCCGTGTAAAAATGCATGGGGGCGTTTGCGAGCTGTTGTCTTTGAAGCCGAGAAATTCATGAATTGTAATGCAGTATATACTGTATATATACAGTATATACTGTATAACAACAACCCCTATAACCCCTAACATACACATACAGTACTGTATATGCACATCAATGATACTATAGGCCGTCCCCTGGCGAGATGTGTTTGCAGCAGAGAGAGAACCGCTGCTCTCTCTGCGCAAACATCGGCACATTAAAAATTATTTAAAATACATTTTTATTCATAGTGTAGATGTGCAGGGGGTCTCCGGAGCTGAACCACGTTGGTTTCAGGTTCGGGGATCCCCTGCTTCCCGAGATACAGCCCCCTTTTTGAGGTGCCGGTATCCCTCTGCATTTAAGATCCCGATCACGTGACCGCGACATGTAAACCAAGGAGAGGGATACCGGCACCCCCTAAAGGGGCCTGTAACTCGGGAAGCAGGGGGTCCCCGGACCTAAAACAAATACGTTTCAGCTCCGGAAACCCTCTGCACATGTACAGTATAAATAAAACACATATATAAATAAACACTCATTCCTTATCTTAGCGGCTATGTGCTATGTAATGAAGCAGCATTTCTGTATTTTAATAATATTGTACAGTGAGCAGGGGGTCCCTGAGCCAGAAATTAATGCTCAGGGGACCCCCTGCTCCTGCACAATATTATTAAAATACAGAAATGCTGCTTCATTCCATAGCTGATAGCTGCTAAGGCAATGAAGGGGTTAACCCACCGTGCCCGCTTTATTGTGGGTAGCGGGGGTGGGTGAAGGGGGTATTTGGCCCTTGGTGTGAGTTTAGGACTTGCCGGGGGGTTGCGGGTGCACTTAACCCCTTCACGACCGTACTGCATCGACACACTTTATTCGAGCAAATACCCAGTATGTACCTGGCAGATACCTGGAATGCGCCGCTCCTCACCTCTGACAAGCCCCGTTGCGTTTGCCTTCCCAGCCTGGGTTCATGCCTGGCTGACAGGCGGCTAATCTGTTAAATGATAATGATTAGGATTTAATAGGCTGCAATGCTTCGCGTGTCTACCAGATGGCATAAATTCATGAATTGTAATGCAGTATATATATATATATACTGTGCAGTATTGCAGCCAGCGGGAATAAAATGCTTCAATCCCTGCCTGGAAAATACCTCAATGCACTCGGGCAGAAAACAGTCACAAACCTCAATACACCCGGGTATACCCGAATTCGTGGGACTAGCCGAGCTCGAATAAAGTGTGTCGCCAGTGTAGCAGTTAATACCGCTATGGTCATGAAGGGGTTAACCCCTACCGCTACCCCCCCGCAAGCCCTAAACAACCATCGTTGGGGCTAATACCCCCTTCACCCACCCCCGCTACCCACAATAAAAAAAAATCACACACAGCAGCAGCATAAAAAATAAATAAATAAATCTAAATAAATAAATAAATACATGAATATAAATAAATACATTTAAAATACATTTTTATTCATAGTGTAGATGTGCAGGGGGTCTCCGGAGCTGAACCGCGTTGTTTTCAGGTCCGGGGACCCCCTGCTCCCCGAGATACAGCCCCCTTTATGAGGTGCCGGTATCCCTCTGCATTTAAAGGTCCCGATCACGTGACCGCGGCATGTAAACCAAGCAGAGGGATACCGGCACCCCATAAAGGGGCCTGTATCTCGGGAAGCAGGGGGTCCCCGGACCTAAAACAAAATCGTTTCTGCTCCGGAGACCCTCTGCACATCTACAGTATGAATAAAACACACACATCAATAAAGAATCGTTCTTTACCTTTGCGGCTATGTGCTATGGTAATGAAGCAGCATTTCTGTATTTTTAATAATATTGTACAGTGAGCAGGGGGTTCCCTGAGTCAGAAATTAATGCTCAGGGGACCCCTTGCTCCTGCACAATATTATTAAAAATACAGAAATGCTGCTTCATTACCATAGCTGATAGCCGCTAAGGCAATGAAGGGTTAAGGCAGAATAAACAATAAATACATTAAATACATATTTTAATGTGTGTGTTAAACCTCCCTGCCTTGACTGTAAACTGTGTAAGACCCCTTCCCCCTATTGTGTGTGTTAAACTTCCCTGCCTTGACTAATCTATGTAAAAAAACCTCCCCCTATTGTGTGTGTTAAACTTCCCTGCCTTGACTGTAATCTATGTAAAAAACCCTCCCCCTATTTTGTCTGCTAAGCTTCCCTGCTTTGACTAATCTGTGTAAGCCCCCCTCCCCCTATTGTGTCGGTTAAATCTCCCGGCCTGTGTTTCTGAGTTCAGTGTACTGTATGTAAATGTGGGGAGGGGGATCCCGTGTAAATAACCACACCCACACCCACTACCCACTACCCACTACCCACAATAAAAAAAAATCACACACAGCAGCAGCATAATAAATAAAAAAATCTAAATAAATAAATAAATACATGAATATAAATAAATACATTTAAAATACATTTTTATTCATAGTGTAGATGTGCAGGGGGTCTCCGCAGCTGAACCGCATTGGTTTCAGGTCCGGGGACCCCCTGCTCCCCGAGATACAGCCCCCTTTATGAGGTGCCGGTATCCCTCTGCATTTAATGGTCCCGATCACGTGACCGCGGCATGTAAACCAAGCAGAGGGATACCGGCACCCCCTAAAGGGGCCTGTATCTCGGGGAGCAGGGGGTCCCCAGACCTAAAACCAAAGTGGTTCAGCTCCGGAGACCCCCTGCACATCTACACTATAAATAAAAATGTATTTTAAATGTATTTATTTCTATTTATTTATTTATTTATTTAGATTGATTTATTAATTGTGCTGCTGCTGTGTGTGAATTTTTTTTATTGTGGGTAGTGGGGGTGGGTGAAGGGGGTATTAGCCCCAACGGTGGTTGTTTAGGGCTTGCGGCGGGGTAGCGGGTGTACTTAACCCCTTCACGACCGTAGCGGTATTAACTGCTACGGTCGTGAAGGGGTTAAGTGCACCCGCTACCCCCCCGCAAGTCCTAAACTCACACCAAGTGCCAAATACCCCCTTCACCCACCCTCGCTAACCACAATAAAAAAAATTCACGCACAGCAGCCCCACAATTAATAAATAAATTTAATAAATAAATAAATACACGAAGATAAACAAATATAAAGTATATATATATATATATATATATATATATATATATATATATATATATATATATATATATATATATATAGTATATACACACACATGATGAACCATACTGCCCTACAAATAACACTTCTCCATACAGACACACTACATTACAATGAATTTCTTTTAATAATCCTAACTGATCTTACAATCTAAATCATCAAATGACAAAGAAAAACCTCACATTCCAATCCATACATTGCATTTACATTGCATTTATGATGCATAAAATCTATGCACCATATACATTCTGCAAATGAATGTGAACAATATTATAGCAAGCAAAATACAGATAACTCCAAACAAGTCAACTATTTTAAGCAATCAAGTAAACAAAAATCAATATATAAGTACCAACCAGAATACAAAATTTTTAAACCAACGCTAACCCTTACAATACCAAGGATTACATTTATCTAATTGTAAAAAACATTATACTGTACACACATTGAAGCATTGCAATAAACAACATACAGTACAGTACATCCCCTGTATCTCCCTGCCTTCAGTGTAATCTGTGTAAAGCCCCCTCCCCCCTAATGTTTGTGTTAAATCTCTCTGCCTTGAGTGTAATCTGTTTAAAGCCCCCTCCCCCCTAATGTTTCTGCCTGTGTTGCTGTGAGTGCAGTGTATGTAAATGTGGGGAGGGGGGAGGGACCCGATGTGCATACTGTGAGGTCTAACCACCCTCACCCCCTACCCACATACCATTACCCCCCCCATCCTGGCAATGGCCCCTCCGCTTCTGCAAAACAGACACAAAAACTAAAACATCCAAAGTAATGTCCCCTAACCCCTTAATCACCATAGCGGTTATTAACTGCTGCAGTCATTAAGGGGTTAACCCACCCTCACCCACCACTCGGGATGCCTACATACCCTCCCACACTAACCCCCCCCCCCGTGAGGCCTAACCACCCTCACCCAGTACCCACAAGAGAGGCCTACACACATACCGTTGGGGAAACACCCCCCCCCTCCACCCCCAGTATCCACAATAAAAACAACACAGTGACCCACAATAAACATCATTCTATTTATTAAATACAATACCCACCCCCTGTGCCCCCCCATAAATACAAGATTTATCCTTTTACATACAGGGTTCATAACGCAGCCCCACGTGAGTCCCCAGTGGCCTGGCGGGGCACCTGGACAGACCTACAGTTTACCAGCAGCCCTTTTTAAACAGGTTCTGGAGGCCTGCTGGTGGGTTCCGCCAGCACCATGGCCCCCAGGTGGTCTCCTTGGGTTACCGTGGGCCACAATTGGGTCCCCACGGTAGGCCCAAGGATGTCTGGGAGCCCCGGGTCAGACCCACAGGTGTCTGCAGGGCCTTGGGTAGTTCCCACGGGGGTCTGGGGAACTAAAGGGTGCTCACAACGGGTCCGCGGTGCCCCCACAGAAGTGGGACCACACATCATCATCCCCGCACCTATGGGTCGGCGGTGCCCCCACAGAAGTGGGACCACACAGCTTCATCCCCGAAGACTACGGGTCGCCAGTGCCCCCACAGAAGTGGGACCTCACAGCTTCATCCCCGCATGTGTCACCCGTGGAACCACCAGCCTGGTACCCGTGGGATACCCGAGGAAACCACAGGTGGTCTCCAGAGGTCCCACGCAGAACCACGGAAAAAACCCTGAATGTAAAATAATAAACCTGGCCTATACATTAAATACATACACTCCCCCCCAACACCTACAGTACAATAATGTGCAAAATAACTATTATCCAGATATGGATAATAGATTAATTGCCCATTATTAAAAACATTAACTAGCATATTCAAATAAATAAAGTACTACTGACCTCATCAATACGAAGTGTCCGTCGCCAGCAACATCCTTGTCTTGTCCACAGAATACATTGCCAAAACAAAGCCAATACATTGCAATTACATTCAGATATCAATTAACCCCTAAACACCTTATCGGATAATAACCGCAAAGGTAATTAAGGGGTTAAGCCACACTGGCCCGATACCTACCCTTCACCCATGATTTGTACAGTGGCTTCATCATGCAACTATATATACAGTATATATATATATATATATATATATATATATATATATATATATAGATATAGATAGATAGATAGATAGATAGATAGATAGATAGATAGATAGATAGATAGATAGACATACAGTAAATACACACACATGATGAACCAATATACAAATAAATGTAGAAGGGTTATCAAAACCATACTGTCCTACAAATAACACTTTTCCATACAGACACACTACATTACAATGAATTTCCTTTAATAATCCTAACTGATCTTACAATCTAAATCATCAAATGACAAAGAAAAACCTCACATTCCAATCAATACATTGCATTTACATTGTATTTATGATTGGCTCTAGTATACCATGTGACAGAGGCTTGGGGGGAAAAAGGATGTGACGTCATTGAAAGCTTGTCACATGGTACTAGAGCCAATCAGAGCGTGGGAACTCCATCCCTACTCTGATTGGCTGTAGTACGTCACATCCTTTCCCCCCCCCCAGCCTCTGGTATACATGGTATACTAGAGCCAATCAGAGTAGGGATGGAGTTCCCACGCTCTGATTGGCAACCATACCATGTGAGGGCGGCCATGTGTCTTTTCATGACGTCATCTTAAAGGCAATTGAAGCAAAGCCATTCTGATTGGCTGTGCTGTCATTGCCTTTAAGTGACGTCATCATTTTTATTTTTATCGGCCAAAACAGATGGTTTTCACGGCCCAATCAGGGCCGTTGGAACCATATGACGAAAATGTGACGTCATAGGACTTTAAAAGCCTATGTCTTCTCATTTTGAAGCCAGACGCTAAGGAGGAAGGACCTCCGGAGAAGAAAGAAGACCAGGGCGTGGCCGCAGATGGAAAGAAGACCCTGCCCCACCCGGAAGAAGATAGAAGAAATAAGAATACAGATGAAGATAAAGATGGATAACAAGTAGAAGACCCGTGGATTGATTTGGATTTTTAGTTTAATGTTTATTTTTTTGTATGATTTATTATTTTATGGGTTCCTGTTCGTGGATTGGTTCATGAGTAAGCGGCGCAACGGGAGTCGGTGGGGCCAAGTAATGGTAAGTGAACTAAAGAAATTTATTTTATTTAACTTGTTAATTTTTTTAAAAGCTTTTTTAACATATGTATTTTTTTTTGTGGTATATCATTTCTTGCCACTGTATGTATGTATATATGTGTAGAGAGATATATACATACAGGGTAAGAAATGATGTTGTTTTAAAAGCTTGATTTGATGTGTTTTAAATTAATTTGTCTATGCTGCTACTGCACCGACACACTTTATTCGAGCAAATACCCAGTATGTACCTGGCAGATACCTGGAATGCGCCGCTCCTCACCTCTGACAAGCCCCGTTGCGTTTGCCTTCCCAGCCTGGGTTCATGCCTGGCTGACGGGCGGCTAATCTGTTAAATGATAATGATAAGGATTTAATAGGCTGCAATGCTTCGCGTGTCTACCAGATGGCATAAATTCACGAATTGTAATGCAGTATATATATATATACTGTGCAGTATTGCAGCCATTGGGAATAAAATGCTTAAATCCCTGCATGGAAAATACCTCAATGCACTCGGGCAGAAAACAGTCACAAACCTCAATACACCCGGGTATACCCGAATTCGTGGGACTAGCCAAGCTCGAATAAAGTGTGTCGCCAGTGTATGCTTTATTGTGAGTTTAAAGTATTTTAAAATTAGATAGATGTAATTGTTGATATTGTATTGTGTGTTTGAGGGAGGTCAGGGCTAGCCATGGTTTTAAAGTTTGTATTCCGGTTGGTACTTTGTATATTTTCTCACATGCTGAATTGTTCTGCTCGAGGCGTGAATTAGTTAATTGTTTCATTGTTCGGGATGGGCTGTCAATTGTTTAGGGATGTAAATAATGATTGCTAATTGATTTTTGTTTACTTGATTGGTTAAAATAGTTGACTTGTTTGGAAGTTTTTGTATTTTGCTTGCAATGATATTGTTAACATACATTTGCAGAATGTATAAGGTGCATAGATTTTATGCATCATTTATACAATGTAAATGCAATGTATTGATTGGAATGTGAGGTTTTTCTTTGTCATATGATGATTTAGATTGTAAGATCAGTTAGGATTATTAAAGGAAATTCATTGTAATTTAGTGTGTCTGTATGGAGAAGTGTTATTTGTAGGACAGTATGGTTTTGATAACCCTTCTACATTTATTTGTATATTGGTTCATCATGTGTGTATATATATATATATATATATATATATATATATATATATATATATATATATATATATATATATACAAAAGAAACACACAGCGCAGATCTATACAGTTTGTTCCTGTGGAAGATGATGTTTACACCACTATGTAGAGCCAATAATAAAAGAGGGGTACATACCCTGGTTCACCTCTAACCCTATACACTGCAGCTAGTTTAGGTCTGCGGCTCCACAATCGCCGCTTTGGAGATCTGGAGAAGAGTGACCTAAGCGCAAGTGGAAAAAGGGAAAGAGAAAACACAAAAAGGGATCATAGGGCAGTATATCTATAATTATATAAATATAAAAATGGTAAGATATGCGCTTACACTGATCATATAATTATGAGCATTTAATCCTCTCTGGGACTCACGAACGTAGCTTATAAGGACTTGTTTGAATATTGCTTAGTCTTCTAGGGATCTTCTTTACAGGAAATCAGCTGCTGCTCTTCCAGGAGATCTTCTTCCCAGGCACTCACGTCTCACTATGGATGAGTCTCACAGAAGGGGGGGTGGGGAAGGGGGGGTGGGGAGGAAATAATGGAGGGGAGCAAATATGTGTAAAACCAATTTTAATCTAAAGAAGATTGCATAAAATATGGGTGATCAACTCACATTTGGTGAGAAAATTACAAGCAGTTGAGAGTATTTTAGCGAGTTTCTCACACTCGTTCAGAATCGCCGGTTTACCAGTCCTCTCTGCAGTCTCTTCCGTACCACGTGATCGGCCGTGGCGTGTGACGCTGCGTGTGACCCGGCCCGGCTCTCGCGATATTATCAGTCTGTCAATACAGGATTTCAGTCCCGGAACTCCTCCTGAATGTCTCGCAGGGGCTTCTCGGCGTGTCTCTCACACTGCTGCTAATACAAGCTGGCCCTACGCGTTTCTCCCAGCGGGCTTCGTCAGGGGCTGCTATTAACTCTCTAATCCCTACCAGGGTATTTATAGGCACCTCCCCAACAACGATTGGCTCAGACTTAATTAACTCATTGGATACAAGGAACATAATTAGTTGTTGTCTTAATGTCATAACAATTAATTGCGCTGCTGCATGGCAGCTCCAAACACTGGTTTCATTGTGTATTATTGAACATATGTGGATTAAAACTGCAAACACCAAGCACATGTCATATATAAAGTTCATACATGCATATTACTAGCGTTGCATATATATACCCTAAATATATAATTAAATTATCAGCATACATGATGAATTTATGGAATATATTCTTCCAAACAGATGGATTAGTGGAAAAAAGCCTAAATCAGTACAGGAGTTTATTTTAGGATATTATTCACAGGGGGGGATGGCCAATACATATGTATGGAGTATATTCCTCCAAACAGAATATTTGAAAACAGCCTAGATCAATGCAAAGGTCTATGTTGAGATATTTTTTGCACAGGGGAGATGGCCAGTACATATATCAAATTGGTTATACTAACAAAAATATGTTATCTCTGGACCTTCAGAGGATATCAGAATTGTGTCCTAAAACAATTGGGTATTTATATATGTCCAGAATTAGTTTCAATATATATTATATGCTATGGATATAGACAGCAAAAAAAGAAGCTTTGTGCTCATGGTATATATTTTTTGGGATTGCTCCCATGTTATTATAGATCCCGTATATTATATATCTGGATATATATTTATTTAATTAAGAGGAGATGTTGAGATAAGTACCTGTCCTGTCCTCCATCATAACTTTCCTAGCAACATGACAACGTGCAAGGAGACATCTTATTGAATTGGTTACAATATAAAGTTACAGATACATATGTCCGACATGTGGTAATTATACCCATATTGTGACATCCATCTCAATGTAAACTATAGCATAGTATTGCTTTGTATATATATCCATTTATATGGACGTATACTGTAGCTAGTCAGAGAAGGTTTGAGTAATTCATAGCACACAGTATGTCAGCTCTAAGTGCTAGGTTGGTTGTGGATCAGGGGTGTAGAATTGGACAAATATAGGGGAGTTTACACCATATTGACTGATGATTAGACAAACTAATATATATGTGTATTTGAAGTTTTATCTTATAGTGGAGCAATGATCTATGGGATTGGAAAAAGAATTCTTTGTTTGTATATAGGGTAATCTACACTCTGACTATATAGATGCTGCACATTGAGAGAATATCAAATCAGAGGCATAGTACATAGTATACAATGATGGATACTTAAACACAATCTGGGAAACTAAGCATCTTCAACAACCTTTCCTAACATAAGTAGAATTTATATGGTTGACATGTAACATCATTACAACAGTATTGCATATTTACTCAACATCTCTAGTCACGAGATTAATCAAACGTACGCGACGGCCCATTAGAGTGTTGTATTTCTTACATTGGTTGCCTCCAAACATTAACACCAAAGACAATGGAATTTTAGGATAGATGACACAAAATTGCTCCACTATAAGATAAAACTTCAAATACACATATATATTAGTTTGTCTAATCATCAGTCAATATGGTGTAAACTCCCCTATATTTGTCCAATTCTACACCCCTGATCCACAACCAACCTAGCACTTAGAGCTGACATACTGTGTGCTATGAATTACTCAAACCTTCTCTGACTAGCTATACTGTACGTCCATATAAATGGATATATATACAGAGCAACACTATGCTATAGTTTACATTGAGATGGATGTCACAATATGGGTATAATTACCACATGTCGGACATATGTATCTGTAACTTTATATTGTAACCAATTCAATAAGATGTCTCCTTGCACGTTTTAATTTCGTCACTATATTATATATTGTATTATAGTACTGTAATTGATTGTATGCACCGTTATATTTCAACACATGAGTAGATATATTCATAAATTAGAATGTATGCACGGTTATATTTTATAAATTAGAATGTATTGAGAATTTATTTAATAATCACATATAAAATTTATATCAGAGCATTTAGATGCTCTGTGTCATCTAATAGAAGATAATGTCACTATAATTTATTGTATGTCTAAACACACATGTTTGTCATGTTGCTAGGAGAGTTATGATGGAGGACAGGACAGGTACTTATCTCAACATCTCCTCTTAATTAAATAAATATATATCCAGATATATAATATACGGGATCTATAATAACATGGGAGCAATCCCAAAAAATATATACCATGAGCACAAAGCTTCTTTTTTTGCTGTCTATGTCCATAGCATATAATATATATTGAAACTAATTCTGGACATATATAAATACCCAATTGTTTTAGGACACAATTCTGATATCCTCTGAAGGTCCAGAGATAACATATTTTTGTTAGTATAACCAATTTGATATATGTACTGGCCATCTCCCCTGTGCAAAAAATATCTCAACATAGACCTTTGCATTGATCTACACTGGCGACACACTTTATTCGAGCTCGGCTAGTCCCACGAATTCGGGTATACCCGGGTGTATTGAGGTTTGTGACTGTTTTCTGCCCGAGTGCATTGAGGTATTTTCCAGGCAGGGATTGAAGCATTTTATTCCCGCTGGCTGCAATACTGCACAGTATATATATATATACTGCATTACAATTCATGAATTTATGCCATCTGGTAGACACGCGAAGCATTGCAGCCTATTAAATCCTAATCATTATCATTTAACAGATCAGCCGCCCGTCAGCCAGGCATGAACCCAGGCTGGGAAGGCAAACACAACGGGGCTTGTCAGAGGTGAGGAGCGGCGCATCTGGAAGTTTCTGCCAGGTACATACTGGGTATTTGCTCGAATAAAGTGTGTCGGTGCAGTATGCTGTTTTCAAATATTCTGTTTGGAGGAATATACTCCATACATATGTATTGGCCATCCCCCCCTGTGAATAATATCCTAAAATAAACTCCTGTACTGATTTAGGCTTTTTTCCACTAATCCATCTGTTTGGAAGAATATATTCCATAAATTCATCATGTATGCTGATAATTTAATGATATATTTAGGGTATATATATGCAACGCTAGTAATATGCATGTATGAACTTTATATATGACATGTGCTTGGTGTATGCAGTTTTAATCCACATATGTTCAATAATACACAATGAAACCAGTGTTTGGAGCTGCCATGCAGCAGCGCAATTAATTGTTATGACATTAAGACAACAACTAATTATGTTCCTTGTATCCAATGAGTTAATTAAGTCTGAGCCAATCGTTGTTGGGGAGGTGCCTATAAATACCCTGGTAGGGATTAGAGAGTTAATAGCAGCCCCTGACGAAGCCCGCTGGGAGAAACGCGTAGGGCCAGCTTGTATTAGCAGCAGTGTGAGAGACACGCCGAGAAGCCCCTGCGAGACATTCAGGAGGAGTTCCGGGACTGAAATCCTGTATTGACAGACTGATAATATCGCGAGAGCCGGGCCGGGTCACACGCAGCGTCACACGCCACGGCCGATCACGTGGTACGGAAGAGACTGCAGAGAGGACTGGTAAACCGGCGATTCTGAACGAGTGTGAGAAACTCGCTAAAATACTCTCAACTGCTTGTAATTTTCTCACCAAATGTGAGTTGATCACCCATATTTTATGCAATCTTCTTTAGATTAAAATTGGTTTTACACATATTTGCTCCCCTCCATTATTTCCTCCCCACCCCCCCTTCCCCACCCCCCCTTCTGTGAGACTCATCCATAGTGAGACGTGAGTGCCTGGGAAGAAGATCTCCTGGAAGAGCAGCAGCTGATTTCCTGTAAAGAAGATCCCTAGAAGACTAAGCAATATTCAAACAAGTCCTTATAAGCTACGTTCGTGAGTCCCAGAGAGGATTAAATGCTCATAATTATATGATCAGTGTAAGCGCATATCTTACCATTTTTATATTTATATAATTATAGATATACTGCCCTATGATCCCTTTTTGTGTTTTCTCTTTCCCTTTTTCCACTTGCGCTTAGGTCACTCGTCTCCATATATATATATATATTTATATTCATGTATTTATTTATTTAGATTTATTTATTAATTGTGGGGCTGCTGTGCGTGAATTTTGTTTTATTGTGGGTAGCGGGGGTGGGTGAAGGGGGTGTTTGGCCCTTGGTGTGAGTTTAGGACTTGCGGGGGGGTTGCGGGTGCACTTAACCCCTTCACGACCGTAGCAGTTAATACCGCTACGGTCGTGAAGGGGTTAAGTGCACCCGCTACCCCCCCGCAAGCCCTAAACAACCACCGTTGGGCTAATACCCCCTTCACCCACCCCCACTACCCACAATAAAAAAAATTCACACACAGCAGTAGCACATTTAATAAATAAATCTAAATAAATAAATACATGAATTGAAATAAATACGTTTAAAATACATTTTTATTCATAGTGTAGATGTGCAGGGGGTCTCCGGAGCTGAACCGCTTTGGTTTTATGTCTGGGGACCCCATGCTCCCCGAGATACAGGCCCCTTAAGGGGTGCAGGTATCCCTCTGCTTGGTTTACATGCCGCGGTCACGTGATCGGGACCTTTAAATGCAGAGGGATACCGGCACCTCATAAAGGTGGCTGTATCTCGGGGAGCAGGGGGTCCCCGGACCTGAAACCAACGCAGTTCAGCTGCGGAGACCCCCTGCACATCTACACTATGAATAAAAATTTATTTTAAATGTATTTATTTATATTCATGTATTTATTTATTTATTTAGATTTATTTATTTATTTTTTGTGCTGCTGCTGCTGTGTGTGAATTTTTTTTATTGTGGGTAGCGGGGGTGGGTGAAGGGGGTATTAGCCCCAATGATGGTTGTTTAGGGCTTGCGGGGGGATAGCGGTAGGGGTTAACCCCTTCATGACCGTAGCGGTAATAACTGCTACAGTCGTGAAGGGGTTAAGTGCACCCGCAACCCCCCCGCAAGTCCTAAACTCACACCAAGGGCCAAATACCCCCTTCACCCACCCCCGCTACCCCCAATAAAGCGGGCACGGTGGGTTAACCCCTTCATTGCCTTAGCGGCTATCAGCTATGGTAATGAAGCAGCATTTCTATATTTTAATAATATTGTGCAGGAGCAGGGGGTCCCCCGAGCATTAATTTCTGGCTCAGGGAACCCCTGCTCACTGTACAATATTATTAAAATACAGAAATGCTGCTTCGTTACCATAGCACATAGCCGCTAAGGTTAGGAACGAGTGTTTATTTATATATGTGTTTTATTGATACTGTACATGTGCAGAGTGTCTCCGGAGCTGAACCGCTGTGGTTTTAGGTCTGGGGACCCCCTGCTCCCCGAGATACAGGCCCCTTTAGGGGGTGCCGGTATCCCTCTGCTTTGTTTACATGCCGCGGTCACGTGATTGGGACCTTTAAATGCAGAGGGATACCGGCACCTCATAAAGGGGGCTGTATCTCGGGGAGCAGGGGGTCCCCGGACCTGAAACCAACGCGGATCTACACTATGAATAAAAAGGTATTTTAAATAATTTTTAATGTGCCGATATTTGCGCAGAGAGAGCAGCGGATCTCTCTCTGCTGCAAACACATCTCGCCCCCGCCGGCCTATAGTATCATTGATGTGCATATACAGTACTGTATGCGTACAGTACTGTATGTTAGGGGTTATAGGGGTTGTTGTTATACAGTATATATATATATACAGTCCGCCAGATGGCTTAAATCCATGAATTGTAATTCAGTATATATATGTATACTGTATTTATATATATATATATATATATATATATATATATATATATATATATATATATTTATATATATATATATATATATATATATATATATATATATATATATAAATAAATACAGTATACATATATATACTGAATTACAATTCATGAATTTAAGCCATCTGGCGGACACGCGAAGCATTGCAGCCTAGTAAATCCTGAACCATTATCAATTAACACATCAACCGCACGTCAGCCGGGCATGCGCCTGGCTGTGAAGGCAAAAGGAGCATGGCATGCTCCAGGTGAACAGCGTGGCATTCCAGGAACATGCCAGGTAAAAGCCGGTGATTTGTAAGAATAAAAGCTGCCGTAGCAGTACAATCTGGCTTCCGCACTTCTCACTCCACTGAAACAGCCCTCTCTAAAATAACTAATGACCTCCATGCTGCCAAAGACACTGTAGGTCATTACACTCTGCTCATATTACTCAACCTCTCTGCAGCATTTGATACAGTGGACAACCCTCTTGAAAAAAGCACGGCCTCAAAAATGTACCCCTAAAATGTGCTACAAATGGGCAAATAATACAATAATATTGATATTAAATCGATACAAATATAAATGTGAATACATGAATAAATGTCAATGTGATCTACTGTATGATCACCTCTTAGATTCGGAAGTTCTGCAGCCGGAGGTAACAAGGATTGTCCAGATCCTATGTTTGTCCTAAAGAAAAAATTGTCCTCTTCGGCGCTGTTCTTTTTCAATC
Source organism: Ascaphus truei (assembly GCF_040206685.1). Taxonomy (NCBI): domain Eukaryota; kingdom Metazoa; phylum Chordata; class Amphibia; order Anura; family Ascaphidae; genus Ascaphus; species Ascaphus truei. The sequence goes on from NC_134483.1 coordinate 481,598,058, forward strand.
AGTGCTCGGTGTTTATATAAAAAACAAGAGAAAAGAAAACACTGTATAGTAGTAGACTGTGCACTTAATCAGTATTATCCTTTGGTAAATACCTCACCACTTGTACATGAAAATAATGGTAGGCTGATACCATATATCTTAAATCACAATTCTTTTAAAGACACAGAATAGGAGAGAAGAATATAGGGGGCAACGATCCCAGGCTGCGAGGCCGGTCGCCCGTGTGCGACTGGCACACACAGAGGAGCCAAGCACAGCCGTGGAATCAACCCACAGAGGGATGTCCACGGGAGAACCTGCACTTGCCACCTGTGAACCAGTAGCGGAGATCGGGGGACATCAGGTTGCACTAGTCGGGCTGCAGCGCAAAGATGTCTGGCAGAAACATCTGCGGAGGGTTACCATCGGGGACCGGCAAGCGGACGGCTTGCTGGACTCCGGTGCCACCATTACCCTTGTACGCCCTGATATGGTGCAGCCAGAGGATTTGCTCCCGTGCACCGGGAGGAAAGTGACCATGCCAGATGGAGGACCGTGGTCACTCCAGGTTGCCCGGGTATTTTTGGATTGGGGTGCCGGATGTGGCATGAGGGAGGTGGGGGTATTGCCAGGGTTAGAAGCTGAGATCCTCCTTGGCAATGACGTGGGGCATGTTACGTGTGTGTTGACAGCCGAGCTGGCCCCTGTTGCAGCAATCACCAGGAGTCAGTCAGCAAAGATCGCAGTGGAATCAACCCCTGTCCCGCTGCATTTGGGACCTACAGTTCCCGGGGTCTCTGCGGAGACCAGACAGGTAAGCCAGACTAAGTCGCACACTAACCCTGACTTACTGTATCCATTGCCTGTTCCCGGTCCCCCCGATTTAGCCTTGACAAGCGGATGGTCAGAGTTAGGTACCCAGTTTAGGGATGTGGTGTGATCAGGCCCAGCTTGGAGGGCATGAGGCTTCGGGCGTCCGAGTCTAAGCCAGGTGATGGATCTGATAACTTCTTGTGGCACGTGGGCTCCTGTATAGAAAGCAAGGGACCATGGGGTTAGATGAGGTCTGGACTGGTAAGCGACAGCTAGTGGTATCCATGGAGTATAGGCAGCAGTTGTTGCGGGTAGCCCACTCCATTCCACTAGCGGGGCATCAAGGGGTCACTCGGACGAGAGCCCGGCTGTTGCAGCATTACTACTGGCCGGGGGCATCAGGGCTGTGGCAGATTTCTGCCGGTCTTGTGATGCCTGCCAGCGAGTGGGTATGGCGGGCGATCGTGTGAAGGCGCCCCTGAACCCATTACTGGTAATAGGGGAACCCTTCCATAGAGTAGCCATGGACCTCGTGGGACCCCTCATGATTCCCAGCTGGTCCAGGAAGCACTACATCCTCACGGTGGTGGACATTACCACCCGGTACCCTGAGGCGGTAGCGCTTGCCACCATTGATGTGAAAGCAGTAGCTAAGGCATTGTTAACCATCTTCACTAGGGTAGGTTTCCCTAGCGAGATCCTAACCGATCAAGGGTCACAATTCCTGAGTGAATTGTTACAGTGTCTCTGGGATGCATGCGGGGTGAACGACCAGCGCACGACCCCTTGCCACCCCCAAACCAACGGACTGTGTGAGAGGTTCAACGGTACCCTGAAGCAAATGCTTCGAACCTTTATAGAGACGGAGGGGAAGGACTTGGAGTTTCAAATGCAGCAATTGCTGTTTGCGTACCGGGAGGTACCGCAAGAATCTACTGGGTTTTCTCCCTTTTAACTGCTATATGGTCACAGGGTACAGGGACCTCTGGACCTATTCCGTGAGGGGTAGGAAGGGGTGACTACCAATACTGATGCCTCTGTGCTTCAGTATGTGGTAGATCTCAGAGACCGGTTAGAGATGCTCATGGGGTTGGCACAGGACAACATTAGGGCTGCTCAGACCAAGCAGAAGACTTGGTATGATCAGAATGCCCGTAGCAGAAATTTCATCCCAGGACAGCAAGTACTTGTTCTCAAACCTACTCGGGAGAACAAATTAATGGCTGCCTGGTCGGAACCGTATCTGGTACTCCGAAAGATGAACGAATGCAACTACATTGTACAGGTAGATGCTGAGGCAGAGAGAAATAAGACCTATCATATAAACGTGCTCAAGGAGTACGTGGCACGAGTGTGGCATTGGTGCTGGCCATTTGTAGCCCACCGATGGGGGATCCGGCGAGCTGCACTCTGCAGGACCTCTTAGGGGAGGCTAGACAGGAGGGTACCATAGATCAGGTTGAGATAGGGTCTCAGTTAAGTGACAGACAGAGAGCAGAATCCAGAGCTATGCTAGAACAGTATAGGGTTCTGTTCACGGACAAGCCGGGCAGAACCCATATCACAGATCACCTGGTGTTCACAGGTGATCTGCGCCCTCTGCATAAGCATGCCTATCGGGTATCAGCAGAGATCAAGCGCAATATAGAGAGGGAGGTAGATGAGATGCTGGACCTAGGGTTAATTGTACCACCCCAGAGCCCTTGGGCTTGTCCAGTAGTCCTGGTGCCTAAGAAGGACGGAACCACCCGGTTCTGTGTGGGCTACCTACAGCTCAACGCAGGGACAGTGTCGGATGCTTATTCCATGCCCCGCATAGACGAGTTGCTGGATGAACTCGCAGGGGCAAAGTATCTGACCACCATGGATCTCAGTAAAGGTTACTGGCAGATTCCCTTGACACAGGAGTCTAGGGAGAAGTCAGCATTCATTAACCCGAGTGGTCTCTATGAATTCTTAGTGATGCCATTCAGGATGAAGAATGCACTAGTACCTTCCAACGCCTGGTTAATCGGTTACTGGAGGGCATGCAGGGGTTTGCAAGGCCATACAGTACCTGGACGACATTGCAGTGTTTAGCAATTTGTGGGAGACACATTTAGTGCATGTAGCTGTGGTGCTAGCCAGAATCAGGGAAGCGGGACTCACATTGAAACCCACCAAGTGCTTAGTAGGGATGGCAGACGTACTGTTCCTACGGAATAGGGTGGGTGGCAGGCACCTTAAACCGGAACCAGCCAAAGTGGAAGCAATAGTGCAGTGGCCCGTTCCCAAGACCAAGAAGCAGGTTATGGATTTTATTGGCACCGCAGGCTACTACAGAAAGTTTGTTCCTCAGTACAGCGCTTTAGCTAAGCCCCTGACTAATGATCCAAAAGCAACTGTCTGTGCTAGTTGTCTGGTCTCCCACCTGTGATGTTGCTTTCCAGGCACTGAAGACTGCACTGGCCAGTGCCCCTATCCTAGCTGCACCAGAAAACTCCAAAAAGTTTTTGGTGCAGACCGATGCCTCGGACTATTGCATCGGCGCTGTACTCGGCCAAGTGGGGGAAGAGGGCAGTGAACATCCAGTGGTTTATCTGAGCAGAAAGTTGCTGCCCAGAGAAGTGGCTTATGCCACCATTGAGAAGGAGTGTTTGGCAATCATGTGGGCTCTGAGGAAACTTCAGATCTATCACTACGGTCGCCCTTTCACTGTGATCACAGACCACAACCCGTTAAGTTGGGTTCAAAGAGTGTCCGGGGAAAATGCCAAGTTACTGCGCTGGAGTCTTGCGTTGCAGGAATTTGACTTTACCATGCAGCATAAGAAAGGCAGTGAACATGGCAATGCGGATGGCCTTTCCCGCCAGGACAATCCTTGCGAACTAATAGCCTCAAGAGGTGCCAGGCCAGCCCAACCACCGGACGAGGTGGTCGGGGCAGAGCCTGCACTTTGAGGTGGGGAGGTGTGGCGTGAAGGGGTGAACCAGGCCAATAATAAAGGTCTTATACCCGGCTGGATACCCCTAAACCTGTTGGGAATGAAGGGGTTAATTTTTGGTCACCACAATGCCATGTTTCCCCTATACAGTACATCCCCTGTTATGTCCCTGTTTTGCAGCTCAGACACTAGCTGCAGTCCTATGAATGTATGTAGAATGTGCAGACTGTATTCGCAACACAAGGGGGAGCTTCTAGCGCTGTGCCAAGCGTTAATTGAATAAGTGCATCTGCGGTAAGCGGCTCCATTAAAGCTCTGTATCACTTCCTAAACCGCAAAACCCACCGGGGAAGTCTTAACCACAAACTCAAGTGGATAAGTGGTTTGCAGTCTAGAATGTAGGCAGAATGCAACAATGTATCCTGCGGTCTCGTTAACCAATTAAAGTCAAGTGGTGGAGTGCTTCGGCGGTTACCAATTCCGGCAAGCAGTGATACATTGTATGCCATAGCTCAAACCGCAAACCACATCATACTTCAATGGGCAGCCTGCTGAGTTGGTGCCCCAGTGTCCGGAGAGAAGTCCTGAGTTGAAAAGCCTCAGAGACCCTAGGTGTTAGGGCGCCCAGATAATTGCAAAGTACCAGATATCGGTGTGAAGTATGGGCTATCAACACTTGGTAGCCAAACCCCAGACTTACTGTTGCCAGGTAAGGGGTTGGGCCCGTATGCTAAGCAGCTTAGGTGTCAAGTTAGCACATGCTCGTATCAAACCGGGAAGCAACTTCTGCCCATTTTGTGAGCTACTGGCAAGTCTGGGATAGGTGGGAAAAGTTGTTCCTACGGGAGGATTGGCTGGGTATGTTAGAGATAGGACCCTTAACCCTATAAAAATGCCTGCAGCCCAGCCCTAGTTAGATTCATCTGAGATTCACCAAGATCCATCTGAGTTACATCTAAGACTCGTCCAAGTTACAGCGTCAGCGGTTCCAGAGTGCGAGGGGTTAACAACATCGTAACAAAGGATTGTGCCCCTCTTCCAGAATTTGTTTGAGCTAAGGATTCCAGAACAAATCCTGTAAGGACCCAACGAAAATATTCCTTTTGGCGGAGATACAGGGGTGGCAACTTGTGCCCCTAGCCAAGGATTTTCGCACGGCTCAAATCGTGCACCCACTTGCATGCGTGCAGGGGTGCCCAGAGACTTTGTTTTCAAGGCATTCATTCCATGGACATTTTAGTTTGTTTCCCCATCCCAGTAAGTGTTTATTAAGTGTAATTGCGAAGAATTGTGTGTTTGTCTGAAAAGGAAATAAATTACAATTTATTTTGCCCTCCTTGTTGTGCTCAATCCAGAATTGTTACAGAGACCTCAATTGAATAGTTTTTGTGGACAGCCATACCCTTTGCCCTGGAATATAAGTTGGTGTCTCACAATAATGCCGGTCAGCCTGTTTCTTCTGCAAAGAGACTGGCTTTCTAAGATTTTGCTGAATCCAAATCCCAAAGAGGCTTGCAGATGCAGAATCCTATTATCCGCTGCTGGTACCCCGGATCTAGGTCCTGCGGTAGGGAGAGCCAAGGGATGCAAGCCGAAGTTGGTAAATTGGAAAAGAAAGGTGAATCCTGAGCCAACTCATTACAAAGATTGTTATGGGAGAATTCGGCCCAAGGCAAGAGATCAGTCCAGTTGTCCTGTGTATCCGAAATGAAGCAGCGGATGAACTGTTCAAGTGATTGATTCGGCTGCTCCGTCTGACCATTAGTCTGAGGATGATAGCCAGAAGATAAGGGAAGAGAAATCCGAGTTGTTTGCAAAAGGCCCACCAAAATTTCGTGATAAATTGATATCCTCGATCCGACACAACAACTTGGGGAACCTCATGAAGATTGAAGACCTCCTTGATTAAATTTTCAGATAATCTGAGGGAGTTGGGTAGACCCTTGAGGGGAATGAAATGGGCCTGCTTGGAAAACCGGTCGACCACCACCACCAGAATGATATTCCTGCCTTTGGATATGGGTAATTCCAAAATGAAATCCATGGAAAAATGAGTCAATGGGCGATCCGGAATAGGGAGGGCTTGCAGTAACCCTGACGGCCTGTTACATGGAGTCTTGTTTTGGGCACATGTCGAACATGCAGTGACAAATTCCTTTATGTCCTTATGTATCCTGGGCCACCAAAAGGTCAGTTCCAGGAGATCGATAATTCTCTTTGTACCTCAGTGTCCAGAGCTTTTAGATGAATGACCCTATTCCAGCACCTTTCTGCGATACGCTGGTGTGGTGTAAAGGCGTCCCTCTGAAACATCGAGGTCCTCCGGAATATCAGACTGACCTTGCGCAATGTCTTCTAAAGTGTCAAAAGTATTGGCGTAGATTATAAAAGATAGGGGAAGTATGGTTTCTTCTCAGTCCTCAGCATTGTATTCCACGAGAAATTGACGAGAGAGCATCTGCCTTCACATTTTTAGACCCTGGAAATGAAATAATAAAATTGAAGCGAGAAAAATAAGTGACCATTGGGCTTGTCGCGATCCTAAGCGACATGCACCTTCAATGTAGAGAAGATTGTTATGATCCATCAGAATAGTTGCAGGATTTTCTAGTGCCCTCGAGCCCTCGAGCCTTGAAGGTTTCACCGGTAGGAGTGACGGGTATCAGAAGCCTGGTTGGCATCTTGGGAGAGGAGGCAGATAGTGTTCCCAGTGTGATCCTTCTGGCTTAAACTGGGACTTTGGAGTTTCCCCACTTATGGGGACAGGCGGTTACAAGGTGTCCGACATTACCGCAATAAAGACAAATTATGTCTGCATTGTTTCTCACAGGGCGAAAGTTTGTTGTCTCCGAATTGCATGGGTACTTACAGGTCCGTACAAGGAGGGTTAAAGGCCCCTGGGTAATGGTCACAGAGAGATTGCATATCTTGCTTACGACGATTTCTTTTGGACAGTCTCTCCTGTAACCTCAGATTCACTTGGATGCATAGGCCGATGAGTTCCTCTTGTTCCGTGGGGGTGTTCCAATGTGGCAAGTTCATCCTTAAGGTTATCAGACAGACCTTGCCACAATGCTGCCGCTAACGCCTCATCGTTCCAGCCGGTTTCTGCGGCATTGTTCTGAAATTTGACTGCATATCGGGCAACGAGACGACTGCCTTGGGTTATATGAAAGCGAGATGAAGCAGCTGTTACCTTGCGTCTGAGTGTGTCAAATACTCTGTGGAATTCTTTGGTGAAGCGGGCTATGTCGCAGGTGAACTCTGGCCTTTTTTACCAGATGAGTGAAGCCCACGCCAAAGCATCATCAATGAGTAGGGAGATGATATAGGCCACCTTGGATCGCTGGGACAAGAAACGGGAGGGCATCAATTCGAACTGTATAAAACATTGATTGAGAAATCAACCAATCAGCGCATCAACCAAGCGGTTCACAGCCATAGCGGTTGGGTGTAGGAAGTCGGGGTTCGGAGGCTGTGTTCATGGGGACGATTGCGGGATCTGTAAAAGTTTGCACTGTCAGTTGGAGTTGGCCCATACACTGACTATTCTGGTCAAGATAATTATCCAATTTGGCAAACATGTCAGAGTCCAGGTTCAAGACTCGACCCACCTCAGTGGGGTCTATGTTTGTGGGGCTGAGCATACTGTAACGGGTGCTCACCACAAACAAAGGATCAGGTAAAGCGTACCGCACGTAGTCTCCCTAGAGACGGGGAAAGAGGGATACATGTGCCATCTAAATGACAACGTATTTTACCTTTACATTGAACAGGTTAATAAAAAGAAAAATAAAGTGAATGAAACCGCAATCACCATATTTTAACAACAAGCTAATAACAGGTGCTCTGGAGGGTGATGATATGATAATAACGGTGTTGATCTAAAGAAAGATCAGAAAGTTTCCCCCCTATAGTAAGCACTCTATGTCATATGTAGTACCTATCAATGGACTTAGTAGCTGAGCAGTAAATTACTGTAAATCAGGTCAGTTAACCCAGAATCACCGGAGAAATAAAAAATAATAACATGTTATTACTTCTACATTGAAAATTAAAAACACAGATACATTATTACAAATCCCCATACTAATGTGGCAAAAAGAGTTAGTCATCAAAATAGATATGCCTAAATAGCTAAAACCCACATCAACTCCTTTAACACATCCAATATCTGTAAGATAATCTTTGTATTCAAGTTAGCAACGATTCTCTAGATTTGAAGGTTGTCAACCTAAATCTGAGATCAAACTTGTGCAGAAGTCACATATCCAGAACACATAATTCAGATTTTAAATCAGCTAGTGTATGCCTCTTTAAGGAGTATGGTCGCATGGCATAGCGTGGTATATGTCTATAAGGTAAACAGTAACCCTCAATGGGTATGGTAAATATATTAGGGCGGCAGATAGATACTAATATCTCTCACAGTGTGTCCTATGTATGAACACTAATATCCTGCCAATTACTTCCTGTATACAACCGTCCCAAAGGTTATCATAAGGGTAGACCTATAACATATACGACAACATATTGAGTGGATACTCAATGCAATTCAAGGTGAATGATCACTGAGACGCTGTCTCCTTATGAAGGGTAAGCCTCGGCGGGTCAGACTGAGTAAGAAGGAACTACTGCAAATACAAGCCTGCTCGTTGTCTAAGTTGTATGGAAGTCGCCACTTCGAGTGACGTCACAGATGTGATATCCTACGTTCCCGACGCACGTTTCACGTCTTCACCACGCTTCATCAGGGGGAGGAGGGATAGAACTATGGTCTCTTCGGTGGATATTTATACTCTCAATGGAGTGTGTGGTTCAGCCCACAAATTAAAGTAGGCGGGGTCTGAGCCATTGATTCAAGCCGAACCTGGATGTAAGGAGAACTTGGAAGTGCCTGTTTCAAATGTTTAACCATTGATCAATGTTAGCTGATCGTAAGAAACATAACATATCACTGATGTGGTGATTGTGGGTAATGGATTATTATTTAAGACGACGAGGATATAGGGTTTAATTTTGAAGGATATGCAACTTGCAAGGGAATGTTTTGATCAGGTAAGTATAGTGAAATATTTGTATATTTGAATATATACTGAATATGTGATTGAATAAAATAAAATAAATAAATTATATGTTGAGTGTGTGTGGTTATTGTTTCCTTATTATGTGATGTGATAATTATAACTTAAGGTGATAATGTGGACAATATAAAATATAAAATTATATGAAATATATCCTTCCCATATATATATATATACACATTACTCTTTAACATTAATATATATATATATATATATATATATATATATATATATATATATATATATATATATATTAATGTTAAAGAGTAATGTGTAGGAGTGTCACTCAAATATAACAACCTGCCCCTAATGGTCAAAGCAGGTCCTATTTTACCAATAATTATTAACTAGAATATAATATGAGTAATGTACAGGTGTAGGAGTGAATATGTATATAAAAGAAAAGGTGATCTGCCCTCTAAGGTCAATACAGATCCAAATTAGTTTAGTTACCCCTTTGTTAGGTGGTGATAGTGCACTTGGAAATAATGTGAGTTACTATAATTGATATTTAAACCTACTACAATAATGTATAGCACATACCACCTAAATATAATAGTTAGGGTGTTGAGGATCTGATACATATGCATCTATAATGGAAATATGATATGAACTTCAAAGCTAGATAAAAGGAGAATAAATAAATCCTTTGTTTAATCCCATGGGGGCCAGGGTATGTAGTTTGAAAATCCAACGGCATTGCTGTTGTAGCAGCCGCTGGTCCCAATTGCCTCCTCTAAGATCCCTAGGTATATGTTCAATTCCACAAAAGTGCATAACTTTTGGGTCCCCTTTATGATGTTCTATGACATGTCTAGCGATGGGGGTGTCAGTTGCATTGTGAACATTCCCTATATGTTCTAATATCCTTGTTTTCAGTTGCCTGTGGGTCTTACCCACATACATAATACCACAATTACAGGTCATAAGATAAATCATACCGCAAGTGAGACAATTAATAAAATCCTTTATCTTAAATGTGGTATTGGTATTAGAGTCCATGAATTGTTTGGTGACTGGCATGAAAGGACAGGCTTTGCACCTTGCACAAGGAAAGGAACCACAGGGTTTGGTACCTAGCCATGTTTTCACATTTTGTTTATCAAAATGGCTATGAACCAGCCTATCTTTAATGTTCTTATTGCGTCTACTGTACATCCTGTAGTCGGAATATCTTTAAGAACTTTGCGCAAATCTATGTCTTCAAGTAGATATGCCAGTGTCTCTGGAGGATGTTCTTAGTCTCTTGCCATTGGTTGTTATATGTAGAGATAAATCTAATAACATCCTCTTGAGGTTTGGTCTTTTTAGGTATCAAGAGATTCCTAATATTGAATGGCACTGAGATACTCCTACACAGTTTCATTGACAGTCTGAACCGAAAAAATCATAATTTAAAACTGACGGTACAAATTGATAAAAAGAAGATCGAATTTCTGGATATTAATATATCCAAGACTGCGGATGGTACTGTTGAGACCAGTATTTTCAGAAAACCTACTTCAACTAATAGCATATTGATGCCTAGCAGCCACCATCCTAAACATGTCACCAGCAACATACCTATAGGACAGTTTCTAAGGCTGCGACAAAACTGCTCATCCACTGACAAATTCATTAAACAGGCAGTTGATATGTCTAAAAGGTTCAAAACTAGAGGATATAGTAACAAACTAATACTGTGTTATAGGGCCCTGGTGTCCCCAAGAACGAATCTCTTGATACCTTAAAAGACCAAACCTCAAGAGGATGTTATAGGGCCCTGGTGTCCCCAAGAACGAATCTCTTGATACCTAAAAAGACCAAACCTCAAGAGGATGTTATAAGATTTATCTCTACATATAACAACCAATGGCAAGAGACTAAGAACATCCTCCAGATACCCTGGCATATCCTACTTGAAGACATAGATTTGCGCAAAGTTCTTAAAGATACTCCGACTACAGGATGTAGACGCAATAAGAACATTAAAGATAGGCTGGTTCATAGCCATTTTGATAAACAAAATGTGAAAACATGGCTAGTTACCAAACCCTGTGGTTCCTTTCCTTGTGCAAGGTGCAAAGCCTGTCCTTTCATGCCAGTCGCCAAACAATTCATGGACTCTAAGACCAATACCACATTTAAGATAAAGGATTTTATTAATTGTCTCACTTGCGGTACGATTTATCTTATGACCTGTGATTGTGGTATTATGTATGTGGGTAAGACCCACAGGCAACTGAAGACAAGGATATTAGAACATATAGGGAATGTTCGCAATGCAACTGACACCCCCATCGCTAGACATGTCATAGAACATCATAAAGGGGACCCAAAAGTTATGCACTTTTGTGGAATTGAACATATACCTAGGGATCCTAGAGGAGGCAATTGGGACCAGCGGCTGCTACAACAGGAATGCCGTTGGATTTTCCAACTACATACCCTGGCCCCCATGGGATTAAACGAAGGAATTATTTATTCTCCTTTTATCTAGCTTTGAAGTTAATATCATATGTCTGTTATAGATGCATATGTATCAGATCCTCAACACCCTAACTATTACACTGGCGACCAACTTTATTCTTACTTGGCTAGCTCCGCGAATTTCAGAAGATCACGGTGATGTGCGGTTTTGTGTCATTTTCTCCCGGGGTGTATAGCGTTATTTTCGCGGCTGTGAATTAAGCATTTTATTCCCGCTGGCTGCAATACTGCAATGCCGTGTAAAAACTCATGGGGGCGTTTGCGAGCTGTTGTCTCTGAAGTATAATACAGTACCTTCGCGGTTCAACCTACAGTACACAGTCTGTGCGTGCGCGCGCAGTAATAGTAAAATTGCATATTTAATTTATTTTAAAGTACAGTACTGTACATGCTCGGACCCTGTTGGGGTGAAGTGAGGGGGTTCCTAACATCTGGGGGAAAATGAATTTTAATTCTATGGTGAGTACTGTCTTGTTGCCGTATTATTTTGGTGGGGCTGGCTGGGTACTTCTTTAGGGGGCTGACCATTACTGTACATTAAAACTTTTATTTTTGTTTTACCTCAGAAAAGAAAACGGCTAATGGGGGGATTTCGATGGATAGTATTGTACTGTATGTTGATGTTTTCCGACCGTACAGTATACTGTGTAATAAACCCAAATAAATAAAACTATGCATTTATTCTACATGTTCAGTATCGTTTCATTTTGTGTCATCCACAGTATACTGTACAGTGGTATACAGTGCCTAACATCTATGGGCAAAAATAATTTTATTCCTAGGTGCCCTAAAACAGAAGTTCCCACGACAATTGCCCGTGAACTTGACCGCGGCCCTAAGTAGTTCCCACGCCAATTGCGCGAATATAATGTAAAATAAACCGTTCTGTGGGTCTGAGCGGGTTGAAATTTACCTGGTCCCCATGCGGGAGGACCCTTGCCATAGTGGCAAAATATCAGCCTTGCACGACCCCCGGAACCGGAGGTACCAAAAGACAGTGTAAAAGCACATTACCAAAGTGGCTTTTTTTCTGCCATGCAAGTCAATGGCAGAAACCTGAAATTTAACATCACCCTGACTCCGTTCTGTTGCCACGAGAGGGTCGCAATTTGCCATGCAATCCTGCCGCAACTAGGACTACATGGTGACCGAATTTTAGCCCTCTAGCTCGAACCGAACCAGAGTTCTCGGTTCCAGGTTTCTGCTCATTCTGACTTAGCCGGTTCAAAGCTATCTCCACCATTACGCTCAATGGTAGGACCCTCCTCGCCGGCGTGACCCTTTCTCGCCGCCATTACTGCTCGGACCCTGTTGGGGTCAAGTGAGGGGGTTCCTAACATCTAGGGGCCAAATAAATTTTATTTCTAGGTGTCCTAAAACAGAAGTTCCCATGCCAATTGACCTAGTTCCCACGCCAATTGCCGTAGTTCCTATGCCAATTGCGCGACCAGCCAGTAAAAAACAGTGCAGCAAGCCTCTACATTTGTTACACTGTCAAAGGAGCAAATGAAAACAATTTGAGGCAATTCAACTTATTCTTTTATTGGTGGAGTCAGTACAAAAACATTTATTTACACATACAGTACAGTACTGTACAATGTTGAAACATTTAAAGTGCACAGCAATTCAAAACATCAACACACAATAATACATTCTACAGCCTTTATTAAATTCTTCTGCCACAAAACATTTTTGGTGCATGGGGCAAAGGGAGTTAAAGTGACTTGCTTTTTATGTGCTGTATTTGGGGGTTGTCTTTGGGGATCTATTCATCAAATTATTATGATGGAAATAAACTATCTGGAAAGCCTTTTGAAATGACAGTGCTGTTAACTATTTCAGCCACACACCTCCAGAGTTTTTAATCCCTCCCTAGCCAAGCGTCAATCGGCTGAGTCAGTCACCCTATCCTACCTACCAACCCCCTCTCTCCACACTGGGTCGTTAACCTTCTGCATATTGCCATTGTGTTCTTAATCCGCCCATAGCCGAGCTACAAACACACAGCATGCCTGCGTCTAATCACACCATCCCTCTCCCCCAACCCTTAGAGGCCTGTTGTTTGAACGGTAATTCTTTGGAAAATCCCCTCTTGAATTTGAAATGTAAATCTGATGTGCACAGCACTGTGAGAATTGAGAGTACACTGAGACAGTATTTCATCAGGGTGTGAAAATATTTGTCAGTCACTATGGTTTACAGTCACATGTTTTTAATACAATACAGTACATTCTTTAATATCTTTAAAATAAAAAATATATACATGCTGTATATACTGTAAGTACATATAATGTAAAATAACCCGTTCTGTGGGTCTGAGCGGGTTGAAATTTACCTGGTCCCCATGCGGGAGGACCCTTGCCATAGTGGCAAAATATGAGCCTTCCAAGACCCCCGGAACCGGAGATACAAAAAGACAGTTTAAAAGCACATTACCAAAGTGGCTTTTTTTCTGCCATGCAAGTCAATGGCAGAAACCTGAAATTTAACATCACCCTGATTCCGTTCTGTTGCCACGAGAGGGTCGCAATTTGCCATGCAATCCTGCCGCAACTAGGACTACATGGTGACCGAATTTTAGCCCTCTAGCTCGAACCGAACCGGAGTTCTGGGTTCCAGGTTTCTGCTCATTCTGACTTAGCCGGTTCAAAGCTTTCTCCACCATTGCGCTCAATGGTAGGACCCTCCTCGCCGGCGTGACCCTTTCTCGCCGCCATTACTGCTCGGACCCTGTTGGGTCAAGTGAGGGGTTTCCTAACATCTAGGGGCCAAATAAATTTTATTTCTTGGTGCCCTAAAACAGAAGTTCCCACGCCAATTGACCTAGTTCCCACGCCAATTGCCGTAGTTCCTACGCCAATTGCGCGACCAGCCAGTAAAAAACAGTGCAGCAAGCCTCTACATTTGTTACACTGTCAAAGGAGCAAATGGAAACAATTTGAGGCAATTCAACTTATTCTTTTATTGGTGGAGTCAGTACAAAAACATTTATTTACACATACAGTACAGTACTGTACAATGTTGAAACATTTAAAGTGCACAGCAATTCAAAACATCAACACACAATAATACATTCTACAGCCTTTATTAAATTCTTCTGCCACAAAACATTTTTGGTGCATGGGGCAAAGGGAGTTAAAGTGACTTGCTTTTTATGTGCTGTATTTGGGGGTTGTCTTTGGGGGTCTATTCATCAAATTATTATGATGAACTGCCTTTTGAAATTACAGTGCTGTTAACTATTTCAGCCACACACCTCCAGAGTTTTTAATCCCTCCCTAGCCAAGCGTCAATCGGCTGAGTCACCCTAGCCTACAGTACCATCCCCCTCTCTCCACTAGGTCGTTGATCTGCTGCATATTGCCATTGTGTTCTTAATCCGCCCATAGCCGAGCTACAAACACACAGCATGCCTGCGTCTAATCACACCATCCCCCTCCCCCAACCCTTAGAGGCCTGTTGTTTGAACGGTAATTCTTTTGAAAATCCCCTCTTGAATTTGAAATGTAAATCTGATGTGCACAGCACTGTGAGAATTGAGAGTACACTGAGACAGTATTTCATCAGGGTGTGAAAATATTTGTCAGTTACTATGGTTTACAGTCACATGTTTTTAATACAATACAGTACATTCTTTAATATCTTTAAAATAAAAATATATAAATCCTGGTAAAATATTTTATAAATAAATAAATAAAATAATTCATTGGTGCACTGTAGGGGTGGCTGTCAATGATTATGATTCGCAGGAAAGTGAATAAATATTTCTTTTATTTTATCAGGAAACAAAAAATACAAATATAAAAATAATCAGGAATAATACATACAGTAATGCAGTCTTTATTAAGTTATTTTGGCAGCTTGAAATTGGAAAACCATTTGGAAAACCTTTGTTAAACATGGGGAAACATGAGTAATGCACATTTATAAGAATATTATTTAATACTACAGTATATACAGTACAGTACTGTAATGTACTGTATAATATACTGTACTGTATATACTGTATAGTAAAATTAATTTTTCTTTAGTCTTTATCTTTTCCTCATTCTGTCTGCAGTACAGTAGTTTATTGAGAGAGGAGAGGTTTTGTGTACATCATTGCTGCTGTTTATATACTGTACATTTGACTGTACAAGCAGATTTGACTGGACACAACGCCCCCATCCCCCTAGGCCACCGTTTATCCTGGAACAACAAGAAAACCAAAAATGTGTGCAGTTACTGTACTGTATTATGGCAGAACTACTGTAGGTGGCTGGTGCAGCTTTGTCTGGAAAGAAAAAAAATGGGGCAGTTACTGTAGTAGGCAGTTACTGTAGTACTGTCAAACTAGTGTACTGTATTCTGTACTGGAACTACTGTACTGTATACTCTGAATACTGTTAAATTCTATGTACTGTAACCTGATGGCTGGTGCTGCTCTCTCTGTAAAGAAAAAACTAACTACTGTATACAGTACTAGTACTCTTACTATCTGGAAAGAAAAAATCTTTGCCATACTTACCTGTAACATACACTGGCGACACACTTTATTTGAGCTCGGCTAGTCCCACGAATTCGGGTATACCCGGGTGTATTGAGGTTTGTGACTGTTTTCTGCCCGAGTATATTGGGTTATTTTCCAGGCAGGGATTGAAGCATTTTACTCCCACTGGCTGCAATACTGCACAGTATATATATATACTGCATTACAATTCATGAATTTATGCCATCTGGTAGACACGCGAAGCATTGCAGCCTATTAAATCCTAATCATTATCATTTAACAGATCAGCCGCCCGTCAGCCAGGCATGAACCCAGGCTGGGAAGGCAAACGCAACGGGGCTTGTCAGAGGTGAGGAGCGGCGCATTCCAGGTATCTGCCAGGTACATACTGGGTATTTGCTCGAATAAAGTGTGTCGGTGCAGTACTGTACTTACAATACTACAGCACAGTACTACTTTCCTGATGCTTGCCCATTACGCGCAATGGGCAACACAGTGGCAATATGGTCTATATATTTATTGCAGCGTTCCACGGTGAGTACATCGTTCCAAAAACTCAGTATGCCTTTCAACAACTCGTCCTTTTAGGAGGGTTTCACCACTTTCCGGATATGGTCCTTCAGCTGATGCCAGACCATTTCGATCGGATTGAAGTCTGGCGACCTGTCATTGGAAAGAAAGGACAATTGTTTTAAGAGCTAAAAACAGTGGGGAACAAAAATGGGACACGGTCTACTGCACTTACTCCGCTGGCTTCTTCACCCAGTTGATGCCGCGCTCAAAGATATGCGCCGTTGACGCAGTGTGCTTATGATCGTTGTCCTGGTAGAAGCGGTGACCATGGGGGAAGTCGTGTGTGATGTATTGCACTATATCGGGCACAATGTTGTCTTGGAAGAAAGCTTTATTCATGATTCCTATAGCAAGAAAAGATAAGTGCTCAAAAAACTGCACAATAGTACAGTACAGTGCATACAGTACGGTAAGGCAACACTAGTCAAGTACAGTGCATTAGGCGACATTATATTTGATACATTTTACCTTCAAAGATGACAATGAATCCCGGTCCACGCCTAGAGATGGCACCCCACACATGCAGCTTCACAGGGTGTTTTGGCCGCGGCTTCAAAGATAAGCGGCCTTTTTTGTGGAACGCAAATCGTGCAAATCTCTCCAGCGACACAGTAGACTCATCAGTGAAGATGCAATCCTGGAATGTCTCCCCGCTGTCGATCCATGCCTGGGCCTGGAGCACTCTTTTGATTTTGTTTGCATCCCGTATCATGGGGTACACTCTGTAATGACAAGGAATAAAAAAAAATTGCGGCACAGTGCAGTACAGTTTGCGAAACAACACTTTTACCTCCTATACTGTCCAGTACTAACCTCACATGTCCATATTTCCATCCAATGCTGCATCTCATCTTCTTTATGCTGGTCTCGGATACAGTCAGATTGTGCTTTTCCTGCAGAGTGTATTTGACCCTTAATGCACTCCTCTCATCATTCTCCTCACTTATTTTGTCCACCAGAAGAGTTGTCTCCCTACAATGTAAAGAAAATATATTGTTTTATTAATATGCAGCAATATTAAATGTATATAAATGTAATGTTGTAATATACAGTACATTAAATATAAATAGACAAAATATATAAACTGTTGTACTATAAATATAAATAGACAAAATAAATATACTGTTGTACTATAAATATAAATATACAAAATAAATATACTGTTGTAATATAAATATAAATATACAGTACATCCTATTCAGTATATACCATTGTAAGATTAATTGAAATATACAAAAAATGTATACTTCTGTACTATAAATATAAATAGACAAAATATATATACTGTTGTACTATAAATATAAATATACAAAATAAATATACTATTGTAATATAAATATAAATATACAGTACATCCTATTCAGTATATACTGTTGTAAGATTAATTGAAATATACAAAAAATGTATACTGCTGTACTATAAATATAAATAGACAAAATATATATACTGTTGTACTATAAATATAAATATACAAAATAAATATACTGTTGTAATATAAATATAAATATACAGTACATCCTATTCAGTATATACCGTTGTAAGATTAATTGAAATATACAAAAAATGTATACTGCTGTACTATAAATATAAATATACAAAATAAATATACTGTTGTAATATAAATATAAATATACAGTACATCCTATTCAGTATATACCGTTGTAAGATTAATTGAAATATTCAAAAAATGTATACTGCTGTACTATAAATATAAATAGACAAACTACTGTACAGTATGTTGTAATATAAATCAACAGAAATAACAACAGTATTACAGTAGATACAGAACTGTACTGTAGATGTACAGTACAGTTTTCTATATTTTTTTTTTGTTAAGTTTTATAAATATACTTACGCGTTTGTTACCCTTGGTGCCTTTTTCCGGTCTCTGTTTTTTCCTTGTGCATGATAGCTCACGGTGGTTGCTGGCACAACAAGGTCAGAAGTAGCTAACCAGCGTTGGATAGCAGCAATTCGGTGTCCGCTCGTGTACATCTCCTTAATTCGCATGCTGAAATCCTTTGAAATCTTTTTAACAGGCATTGCTGCGAGTGGAAAGAAATACAAACACAAGAATGTATATTCGATGTTTAGTCAATGTGTATTCTATGTGCAGTCAATACACAAAATGGATGGTGTATTTATACGGTAATGACTCACACGCCCACTTTCAACACCTGTACCTGGCCGCCATACATAAAAGGTCACACACTTTGCATAGGCCACCACTCCAGGATCTTTATCTGAACTTGCCCTTGTCCAGATACTGTACTGCATTGTGCCACCTGCTTCCATGGAGCATCCCCGTTTCTATGGACGCAAGAACCCTCTCACCTCTGCCGTGCCTGTCATGCTGAAAAAGCGAAAGGCGGTTGCCGTTTTCACGCCAAAGGCAAAGCGACAGGCTAAGGCCAATAAAGAAAACCTTCTGCTGACCCCAAAGGTTAAGGGTTTTCTTAGACGTAAGCCTCATTATGTGAAGAAGATATACAGAATACGCTCTCTACGCAAAACGAATGGCAGCCAGCCCATCGGACCCGCAGACCACTTCCCATATGCTTCGACGACTCTGCTTTAGCTGTCCCGGAAATCTTCATCCCGTCTTCTCCACCCCCATCTTCTCCGGTTCCATCTGACGACGCTGCCGCCTCTGAAATCCACGGGTCACTGTCTCCTTTGCACTTAGACGACTCTGCTTCTCGCCCAGAAATCCAAAGGTCACCTTCTCCATCCCTCTTCGATGCTACCGCTTCTCCTCTACCGGGTATCCACTCTCCATCAATGCCGCTTCTCTCCATGGAACCCCCATCTCATCCTCCATTGCACCCATCCCCCCAGATGTCCAGACGCCATGCACAAGAAGCAGCTTGTTGGACCGGATGCTGAATGGGATAAGTGTGGATCTCCCCGGGAATTCTATTGTGCTGGCAAAGATAGATCTGCTTCTGGAGACAATGCTAAATGTGGAGCAACGGATGCTACAAATGGAGCAACGGATGGATCATCGGATGGAGAAGATAGAGGCTGACATTGCGGGCATACATTATTTGCTCGGTGCTAATGCACCTGTTTCCCCGACGCCGGAGCAGGAGGGTGTCATGGATGTGATGAATGGGACCTTCGACCCCCTTCCATCACCAAGCGCCCCCCTCCACCACAAGATGTAGTGTACATGTATGCCGTTGAGGAGGACATGACAACCCCGTCAAGACCACGCCAGGAGACAACACGGCGACCACGACCGGAGGAAAGCTTCCTCCCAGACATCCTACCATCGCCCGTCGCCACACGCACACCCGCTCCCAAAAGACCTACACCCGCTCGCATTGAAACAGTGCCCGACATCACCCTGCGCGATCTGACAGCGGCACTTAGGGAGAAGTATAGGGTGATGAGTGCTGGTGCACCCCACAAGTATGCCTTGATCATTTTTAAGCACCATGTTCCCTACACGTTGTACTGCGAGTGGGTGTTCAAAGTGAACTACGATGGGAATCGCGTAAAAAAGGCCCTTCCTGCCAATTTAAGGAAAAACATTGTGGAAGAATTGCGGCGCTTTTATACAGTTACAGATCCTGTAATGAAAGGCGTTAGACACTGCATTAATGGCGTTTTGCGCCATGCAAAGAATCGGCCATGGATGGACAATGTGGAGGACTGTCAGTGAGACCATACTGTTGTGCTGAACTGTATTGTACTCTCCATGTTTTGCCCTACAGTACCTGCTGTACTTAAACAAAGGAGATGTTGTTATGTGTTTTTTTTCATAGGACATGCACAACTCCAGTCCCTGAGGGCCGCAAACAGGCACGGTTTTCAATGTTGCCCTGAAAACCTGCCCTGTTTGCTGCCCTCTAGGACTGAACTGGTGCAGGTCTGACTGACAGTGTTGCGCACCATCCCACTGTACTGTACTGTATACAGTACTGGATTTCTTTAATAAAGGAGATGTTACTTAAAATGTCACTTTAACTCCCTTTGCCCCATGCACCAAAAATGTTTTGTGGCAGGCAGAAGAATTTAATAAAGGCTGCAGAATGTATTATTGTGTGTTGATGGTTAGAATTGCTGTGCACTTTAAATGTTTCAATATTGTAAATAAATATTTTTGTACTGACTCCACCAATAAAAGACCATGTTGAATTGCGTCACATTGTTTTCATTTGCTCCTTTGCCAGTGTAACAAATGTACTGTAGAGGCTTGCTGCACTGTTTTTTAACTGGCTGGTCACGCAATTGGAGTAGGAACTACGGCAATTGGCGTGGGAACTAGGTCAATTGGCGTGGGAACTTCTGTTATAGGGCACCTAGAAATAAAATTTATTTGGCCCCTAGATGTTAGGAACCCCCTCACTTGACCCCAACAGGGTTCGAGCAGTAATGGCGGCGAGAAAGGGTCACGCCGGCGAGGAGGGTCCTACCATTGAGCGCAATGGCGGAGAAAGCTTTGAACCGGCTAAGTCAGAATGAGCAGAAACCTGGAACCCAGAACTCCGGTTCGGTTCTTGCTAGAGGGCTAAAATTCGGTCACCATGTAGTCCTAGTTGCGGCAGGATTGCATGGCAAATTGCGACCCTCTCGTGGCAACAGAACGGAGTCAGGGTTATGTTAAAGTGCAGGGTTCTGCCATTGACTTGCATGGCAGAAAAAAAGCCACTTTGGTAATGTGCTTTTAAACTGTCTTTTGATACCTCCGGTTCCGGGGGTCGTGCAAGGCTGATATTTTGCCACTATGGCAAGGGTCCTCCCGCATGGGGACCAGGTAAATTTCAACCCGCTCAGACCCACAGAATGGGTTATTTTACATTATATTCGCGCAATTGGCGTGGGAACTACTTAGGGCCTCGGTCAAGTTCACGGGCAATTGTCGTGGGAACTTCTGTTCTAGGGCACCTAGGAATAAAATTATTTTTGCCCATAGATGTTAGGCACTGTATACCACTGTACAGTATACTGTGGACGACACAAAATGAAACAATACTGAACATGTAGAATAAATGCATAGTTTTATTTATTTGGGTTTATTACACAGTATACTGTACGGCCGGAAAACATCAGCATACAGTACAATATTATCCATCGAAATCCCCCCATTAGCCGTTTTCTTTTCTGAGGAAAAACAAAAATAAAAGTTTTAATGTACAGTAATGGTCAGCCCCCTAAAGAAGTACCCAGCCAGCCCCACCAAAATAATACGGCAACAAGACAGTACTCATCATTGAATTTCCCATTCAGCTTGCGCCGGCGCCGGTCCACTTCCAGTCCAGCTTTCTTCATCATCCACGTCGATAGTTGGCAGCGGGACTAGTCCATCTGTAGTCAGCAGGTGAGGCTGGAAATCGCTTAGGTACATGCAAGCATCATCAAAACTGCACGCCAAATCCAGCTCAGCCTCAGGCTCAGGCTCAGGGTTGTCACTGACAGTGGGACCGTCATTGGAAGCCGGTGCTGGTGCTGGTGCTGGTACTGGTGCTGGTGCATTGCTTGGCAGCGACTGTCGCTTCTTAGTTGGTTTTAACACGACCCTTTGCCTTTTGCCGCATCCATGATCATAGATACAGGAAAAACCCGGTGATACACACCAATACCCTCCAACAAATTGGGGCTCAATACGGTGAAAACAGGGGTCACTACATAACCTTTTCCTTACTGCACGCTTCCACGTAAGAGGAGTTGGCAAAAATTTGTAAAAGTCATATTTTTCGATAAAATACTGATAAATTTGAGCAACTGTTGCCATCTTATCCTCTGTTGCATTAATCGCTGCCCATATCAAATACGCGTAACTTCTGTCAGGTTTTTGGAAAGCAGGCTGCACTTGAACACTCATGGCGGGTGGGTCTCTGGAGAATAGTGTAACACAAACTGAAACTGGTCTTTGTCTTTCTTTAATATGAAAAGCCTAAATTGATACATTTTGGCAACTCTTCCTTCAGTCTCAAGCCAAGGCCAAGTTACAATGGCACACTGTGGTACAGTATCTTTTTTAAATGAAACACCTGCAAGCCGACACATTACTGATTCGGCGCATTATAAGTCATGAATTTATGCCATCTGGCGGACACACGAAGCATTGCAGCCTAGTAAATCCTGAACCATTATCAATTAACACATCAACCGCACGTCAGCCGGGCATGCGCCTGGCTGGGAAGGCAAAAGGAGCCCGGCATGCTCCAGGTGAACAGCATGGCATTCCAGGAACATGCCAGGTAAAAGCCGGTGATTTGTAAGAATAAAAGCTGCCGCAGCAGTATATTTAGGTGTTATGTGCTATACATTATTGTAGTAGGTTTAAATATCAATTATAGTAACTCACATTATTTCCAAGTGCACTATCATCACCTAACAAAGGGGTAACTAAACAAATTTGGATCTGTATTGACCTTAGAGGACAGATCACCTTTTCCTTTATATACACATTACACATATTATATTCTAGTTAATAATTATTGGTAAAATAGGACCTGCTTTGACCATTAGGGGCAGGTCGTTATATTTGAGTGACACTCGTACACAGTACTCTTTAACATTAATTAATATATATATGGGAAGGGTATATTTCATATAATTTTATATTGTCCACATTATCACCTTAAGTTATAATTATCACATCACATAATTAGGAAACAATAACCACACACACTCAACATATAATTTATTTATTTTATTTTATTCAATCACATATTCAGTATATATACAAATATACAAATATTTCACTATACTTACCTGATCAAAACATTCCCTTGCAAGTTGCATATCCTTCATAATTGATCCCTATATCCTCGTCTTCTTAGATAATAGTCCATTACCCACAATCACCACATCAGTGATATGTTATGTTTCTTACGATCAGCTAATATTGATCAATGGTTAAACATTTGAAACAG